>NC_092106.1:31307600-31583285 GCF_045679555.1 Salvelinus alpinus | reverse complement strand
AATACCCTGCCCCTCCACTGTCTCTGCCTCCTCTCCACAACAATACCCTGCCGCTCCACTGCCTCTGCCTCCTCTCCACAACAATACCCTGCCGCTCCACTGCCTCTGCCTCCTCTCCACAACAATACCCTGCCGCTCCACTGTCTCTGCCTCCTCTCCACAACAATACCCTGCCGCTCCACTGTCTCTGCCTCCTCTCCACAACAATACCCTGCCGCTCCACTGTCTCTGCCTCCTCTCCACAACAATACCCTGCCGCTCCACTGTCTCTGCCTCCTCTCCACAACAATACCCTGCCGCTCCACTGTCTCTGCCTCCTCTCCACAACAATACCCTGCCGCTCCACTGTCTCTGCCTCCTCTCCACAACAATACCCTGCCGCTCCACTGTCTCTGCCTCCTCTCCACAACAATACCCTGCCGCTCCACTGTCTCTGCCTCCTCTCCACAACAATACCCTGCCGCTCCACTGTCTCTGCCTCCTCTCCACAACAATATCCTGCCGCTCCACTGTCTCTGCCTCCTCTCCACAACAATACCCTGCCGCTCCACTGTCTCTGCCTCCTCTCCACAACAATACCCTGCCGCTCCACTGTCTCTGCCTTCTCTCCACAACAATACCCTGCCGCTCCACTGTCTCTGCCTCCTCTCCACAACAATACCCTGCCGCTCCACTGTCTCTGCCTCCTCTCCACAACAATACCCTGCCGCTCCACTGCCTCTCCCTCCTCTCCACAACAATACCCTGCCGCTCCACTGTCTCTGCCTTCTCTCCACAACAATACCCTGCCGCTCCACTGTCTCTGCCTCCTCTCCACAACAATACCCTGCCGCTCCACTGTCTCTGCCTCCTCTCCACAACAATACCCTGCCGCTCCACTGCCTCTGCCTCCTCTCCACAACAATACCCTGCTGCTCCACTGCCTCTGCCTCCTCTCCACAACAATACCCTGCCGCTCCACTGTCTCTGCCTCCTCTCCACAACAATACCCTGCCGCTCCACTGTCTCTGCCTCCTCTCCACAACAATACCCTGCCGCTCCACTGTCTCTGCCTCCTCTCCACAACAATACCCTGCCGCTCCACTGCCTCTGCCTCCTCTCCACAACAATACCCTGCCGCTCCACTGCCTCTGCCTCCTCTCCACAACAATACCCTGCCGCTCCACTGTCTCTGCCTCCTCTCCACAACAATACCCTGCCGCTCCACTGTCTCTGCCTCCTCTCCACAACAATACCCTGCCGCTCCACTGTCTCTGCCTCCTCTCCACAACAATACCCTGCCGTTCCACTGTCTCTGCCTCCTCTCCACAACAATACCCTGCCGCTCCACTGTCTCTGCCTCCTCTCCACAACAATACCCTGCCGCTCCACTGTCTCTGCCCCCTCTCCACAACAATACCCTGCCCCTCCACTGTCTCTGCCTCCTCTCCACAACAATACCCTGCCGCTCCACTGCCTCTGCCTCCTCTCCACAACAATACCCTGCCGCTCCACTGCCTCTGCCTCCTCTCCACAACAATACCCTGCCGCTCCACTGTCTCTGCCTCCTCTCCACAACAATACCCTGCCGCTCCACTGTCTCTGCCTCCTCTCCACAACAATACCCTGCCGCTCCACTGTCTCTGCCTCTCCACAACAATACCCTGCCGCTCCACTGTCTCTGCCTCCTCTCCACAACAATACCCTGCCGCTCCACTGTCTCTGCCTCCTCTCCACAACAATACCCTGCCGCTCCACTGTCTCTGCCTCCTCTCCACAACAATACCCTGCCGCTCCACTGTCTATGCCTCCTCTCCACAACAATACCCTGCCGCTCCACTGCCTCTGCCTCCTCTCCACAACAATACCCTGCTGCTCCACTGCCTCTGCCTCCTCTCCACAACAATACCCTGCCGCTCCACTGTCTCTGCCTCCTCTCCACAACAATACCCTGCCGCTCCACTGTCTCTGCCTCCTCTCCACAACAATACCCTGCCGCTCCACTGTCTCTGCCTCCTCTCCACAACAATACCCTGCCGCTCCACTGCCTCTGCCTCCTCTCCACAACAATACCCTGCCGCTCCACTGCCTCTGCCTCCTCTCCACAACAATACCCTGCCGCTCCACTGTCTCTGCCTCCTCTCCACAACAATACCCTGCCGCTCCACTGTCTCTGCCTCCTCTCCACAACAATACCCTGCCGCTCCACTGTCTCTGCCTCCTCTCCACAACAATACCCTGCCGCTCCACTGTCTCTGCCTCCTCTCCACAACAATACCCTGCCGCTCCACTGTCTCTGCCTCCTCTCCACAACAATACCCTGCCCCTCCACTGTCTCTGCCTCCTCTCCACAACAATACCCTGCCGCTCCACTGCCTCTGCCTCCTCTCCACAACAATACCCTGCCGCTCCACTGCCTCTGCCTCCTCTCCACAACAATACCCTGCCGCTCCACTGTCTCTGCCTCCTCTCCACAACAATACCCTGCCGCTCCACTGTCTCTGCCTCCTCTCCACAACAATACCCTGCCGCTCCACTGTCTCTGCCTCCTCTCCACAACAATACCCTGCCGCTCCACTGTCTCTGCCTCCTCTCCACAACAATACCCTGCCGCTCCACTGTCTCTGCCTCCTCTCCACAACAATACCCTGCCGCTCCACTGTCTCTGCCTCCTCTCCACAACATACCCTGCCCCTCCACTGTCTCTGCCTCTTCTCCACAACAATACCCTGCCGCTCCACTGCCTCTGCCTCCTCTCCACAACAATACCCTGCCCCTCCACTGTCTCTGCCTCCTCTCCACAACAATACCCTGCCGCTCCACTGTCTCTGCCTCCTCTCCACAACAATACCCTGCCGCTCCACTGTCTCTGCCTCCTCTCCACAACAATACCCTGCCGCTCCACTGTCTCTGCCTCCTCTCCACAACAATACCCTGCCGCTCCACTGTCTCTGCCTCCTCTCCACAACAATACCCTGCCGCTCCACTGTCTCTGCCTCCTCTCCACAACAATACCCTGCCGCTCCACTGTCTCTGCCTCCTCTCCACAACAATATCCTGCCGCTCCACTGTCTCTGCCTCCTCTCCACAACAATACCCTGCCGCTCCACTGTCTCTGCCTCCTCTCCACAACAATACCCTGCCGCTCCACTGTCTCTGCCTTCTCTCCACAACAATACCCTGCCGCTCCACTGTCTCTGCCTCCTCTCCACAACAATGCCCTGCCGCTCCACTGTCTCTGCCTCCTCTCCACAACAATACCCTGCCGCTCCACTGCCTCTCCCTCCTCTCCACAACAATACCCTGCCGCTCCACTGTCTCTGCCTTCTCTCCACAACAATACCCTGCCGCTCCACTGTCTCTGCCTCCTCTCCACAACAATACCCTGCCGCTCCACTGTCTCTGCCTCCTCTCCACAACAATACCCTGCCGCTCCACTGCCTCTGCCTCCTCTCCACAACAATACCCTGCTGCTCCACTGCCTCTGCCTCCTCTCCACAACAATACCCTGCCGCTCCACTGTCTCTGCCTCCTCTCCACAACAATACCCTGCCGCTCCACTGTCTCTGCCTCCTCTCCACAACCATACCCTGCCGCTCCACTGTCTCTGCCTCCTCTCCACAACAATACCCTGCCGCTCCACTGCCTCTGCCTCCTCTCCACAACAATACCCTGCCGCTCCACTGCCTCTGCCTCCTCTCCACAACAATACCCTGCCGCTCCACTGTCTCTGCCTCCTCTCCACAACAATACCCTGCCGCTCCACTGTCTCTGCCTCCTCTCCACAACAATACCCTGCCGCTCCACTGTCTCTGCCTCCTCTCCACAACAATACCCTGCCGTTCCACTGTCTCTGCTTCCTCTCCACAACAATACCCTGCCGCTCCACTGTCTCTGCCTCCTCTCCACAACAATACCCTGCCGCTCCACTGTCTCTGCCTCCTCTCCACAACAATACCCTGCCCCTCCACTGTCTCTGCCTCCTCTCCACAACAATACCCTGCCGCTCCACTGCCTCTGCCTCCTCTCCACAACAATACCCTGCCGCTCCACTGCCTCTGCCTCCTCTCCACAACAATACCCTGCCGCTCCACTGTCTCTGCCTCCTCTCCACAACAATACCCTGCCGCTCCACTGTCTCTGCCTCCTCTCCACAACAATACCCTGCCGCTCCACTGTCTCTGCCTCTCCACAACAATACCCTGCCGCTCCACTGTCTCTGCCTCCTCTCCACAACAATACCCTGCCGCTCCACTGTCTCTGCCTCCTCTCCACAACAATACCCTGCCGCTCCACTGTCTCTGCCTCCTCTCCACAACAATACCCTGCCGCTCCACTGTCTATGCCTCCTCTCCACAACAATACCCTGCCCCTCCACTGTCTCTGCCTCCTCTCCACAACAATACCCTGCCGCTCCACTGCCTCTGCCTCCTCTCCACAACAATACCCTGCCGCTCCACTGCCTCTGCCTCCTCTCCACAACAATACCCTGCCGCTCCACTGTCTCTGCCTCCTCTCCACAACAATACCCTGCCGCTCCACTGTCTCTGCCTCCTCTCCACAACAATACCCTGCCGCTCCACTGTCTCTGCCTCCTCTCCACAACAATACCCTGCCGCTCCACTGTCTCTGCCTCCTCTCCACAACAATACCCTGCCGCTCCACTGTCTCTGCCTCCTCTCCACAACAATACCCTGCCGCTCCACTGGCTCTGCCTCCTCTCCAAAACAATACCCTGCCGCTCCACTGTCTCTGCCTCCTCTCCACAACAATACCCTGCCGCTCCACTGCCTCTGCCTCCTCTCCACAACAATACCCTGCCGCTCCACTGCCTCTGCCTCCTCTCCACAACAATACCCTGCCGCTCCACTGCCTCTGCCTCCTCTCCACAACAATACCCTGCCGCTCCACTGCCTCTGCCTCCTCTCCACAACAATACCCTGCCGCTCCACTGTCTCTGCCTCCTCTCCACAACAATACCCTGCCGCTCCACTGTCTCTGCCTCCTCTCCACAACAATACCCTGCCGCTCCACTGTCTCTGCCTCCTCTCCACAACAATACCCTGCCGCTCCACTGTCTCTGCCTCCTCTCCACAACAATACCCTGCCGCTCCACTGTCTCTGCCTCCTCTCCACAACAATACCCTGCCGCTCCACTGTCTCTGCCTCCTCTCCACAACAATACCCTGCCGCTCCACTGTCTCTGCCTCCTCTCCACAACAATACCCTGCCGCTCCACTGTCTCTGCCTCCTCTCCACAACAATACCCTGCCGCTCCACTGTCTCTGCCTCCTCTCCACAACAATATCCTGCCGCTCCACTGTCTCTGCCTCCTCTCCACAACAATACCCTGCCGCTCCACTGTCTCTGCCTCCTCTCCACAACAATACCCTGCCGCTCCACTGTCTCTGCCTTCTCTCCACAACAATACCCTGCCGCTCCACTGTCTCTGCCTCCTCTCCACAACAATACCCTGCCGCTCCACTGTCTCTGCCTCCTCTCCACAACAATACCCTGCCGCTCCACTGCCTCTCCCTCCTCTCCACAACAATACCCTGCCGCTCCACTGTCTCTGCCTTCTCTCCACAACAATACCCTGCCGCTCCACTGTCTCTGCCTCCTCTCCACAACAATACCCTGCCGCTCCACTGTCTCTGCCTCCTCTCCACAACAATACCCTGCCGCTCCACTGCCTCTGCCTCCTCTCCACAACAATACCCTGCTGCTCCACTGCCTCTGCCTCCTCTCCACAACAATACCCTGCCGCTCCACTGTCTCTGCCTCCTCTCCACAACAATACCCTGCCGCTCCACTGTCTCTGCCTCCTCTCCACAACAATACCCTGCCGCTCCACTGTCTCTGCCTCCTCTCCACAACAATACCCTGCCGCTCCACTGCCTCTGCCTCCTCTCCACAACAATACCCTGCCGCTCCACTGCCTCTGCCTCCTCTCCACAACAATACCCTGCCGCTCCACTGTCTCTGCCTCCTCTCCACAACAATACCCTGCCGCTCCACTGTCTCTGCCTCCTCTCCACAACAATACCCTGCCGCTCCACTGTCTCTGCCTCCTCTCCACAACAATACCCTGCCGTTCCACTGTCTCTGCCTCCTCTCCACAACAATACCCTGCCGCTCCACTGTCTCTGCCTCCTCTCCACAACAATACCCTGCCGCTCCACTGTCTCTGCCTCCTCTCCACAACAATACCCTGCCCCTCCACTGTCTCTGCCTCCTCTCCACAACAATACCCTGCCGCTCCACTGCCTCTGCCTCCTCTCCACAACAATACCCTGCCGCTCCACTGCCTCTGCCTCCTCTCCACAACAATACCCTGCCGCTCCACTGTCTCTGCCTCCTCTCCACAACAATACCCTGCCGCTCCACTGTCTCTGCCTCCTCTCCACAACAATACCCTGCCGCTCCACTGTCTCTGCCTCCTCTCCACAACAATACCCTGCCGCTCCACTGTCTCTGCCTCCTCTCCACAACAATACCCTGCCGCTCCACTGTCTCTGCCTCCTCTCCACAACAATACCCTGCCGCTCCACTGCCTCTGCCTCCTCTCCACAACAATACCCTGCCGCTCCACTGCCTCTGCCTCCTCTCCACAACAATACCCTGCCGCTCCACTGCCTCTGCCTCCTCTCCACAACAATACCCTGCCGCTCCACTGTCTCTGCCTCCTCTCCACAACAATACCCTGCCGCTCCACTGTCTCTGCCTCCTCTCCACAACAATACCCTGCCGCTCCACTGTCTCTGCCTCCTCTCCACAACAATACCCTGCCGCTCCACTGTCTCTGCCTCCTCTCCACAACAATACCCTGCCGCTCCACTGTCTCTGCCTCCTCTCCACAACAATACCCTGCCGCTCCACTGTCTCTGCCTCCTCTCCACAACAATACCCTGCCGCTCCACTGTCTCTGCCTCCTCTCCACAACAATACCCTGCCGCTCCACTGTCTCTGCCTCCTCTCCACAACAATACCCTGCCGCTCCACTGTCTCTGCCTCCTCTCCACAACAATATCCTGCCGCTCCACTGTCTCTGCCTCCTCTCCACAACAATACCCTGCCGCTCCACTGTCTCTGCCTCCTCTCCACAACAATACCCTGCCGCTCCACTGTCTCTGCCTTCTCTCCACAACAATACCCTGCCGCTCCACTGTCTCTGCCTCCTCTCCACAACAATACCCTGCCGCTCCACTGTCTCTGCCTCCTCTCCACAACAATACCCTGCCGCTCCACTGCCTCTCCCTCCTCTCCACAACAATACCCTGCCGCTCCACTGTCTCTGCCTTCTCTCCACAACAATACCCTGCCGCTCCACTGTCTCTGCCTCCTCTCCACAACAATACCCTGCCGCTCCACTGTCTCTGCCTCCTCTCCACAACAATACCCTGCCGCTCCACTGCCTCTGCCTCCTCTCCACAACAATACCCTGCTGCTCCACTGCCTCTGCCTCCTCTCCACAACAATACCCTGCCGCTCCACTGTCTCTGCCTCCTCTCCACAACAATACCCTGCCGCTCCACTGTCTCTGCCTCCTCTCCACAACAATACCCTGCCGCTCCACTGTCTCTGCCTCCTCTCCACAACAATACCCTGCCGCTCCACTGCCTCTGCCTCCTCTCCACAACAATACCCTGCCGCTCCACTGCCTCTGCCTCCTCTCCACAACAATACCCTGCCGCTCCACTGTCTCTGCCTCCTCTCCACAACAATACCCTGCCGCTCCACTGTCTCTGCCTCCTCTCCACAACAATACCCTGCCGCTCCACTGTCTCTGCCTCCTCTCCACAACAATACCCTGCCGTTCCACTGTCTCTGCCTCCTCTCCACAACAATACCCTGCCGCTCCACTGTCTCTGCCTCCTCTCCACAACAATACCCTGCCGCTCCACTGTCTCTGCCTCCTCTCCACAACAATACCCTGCCCCTCCACTGTCTCTGCCTCCTCTCCACAACAATACCCTGCCGCTCCACTGCCTCTGCCTCCCCTCCACAACAATACCCTGCCGCTCCACTGCCTCTGCCTCCTCTCCACAACAATACCCTGCCGCTCCACTGTCTCTGCCTCCTCTCCACAACAATACCCTGCCGCTCCACTGTCTCTGCCTCCTCTCCACAACAATACCCTGCCGCTCCACTGTCTCTGCCTCTCCACAACAATACCCTGCCGCTCCACTGTCTCTGCCTCCTCTCCACAACAATACCCTGCCGCTCCACTGTCTCTGCCTCCTCTCCACAACAATACCCTGCCGCTCCACTGTCTCTGCCTCCTCTCCACAACAATACCCTGCCGCTCCACTGTCTATGCCTCCTCTCCACAACAATACCCTGCCGCTCCACTGCCTCTGCCTCCTCTCCACAACAATACCCTGCTGCTCCACTGCCTCTGCCTCCTCTCCACAACAATACCCTGCCGCTCCACTGTCTCTGCCTCCTCTCCACAACAATACCCTGCCGCTCCACTGTCTCTGCCTCCTCTCCACAACAATACCCTGCCGCTCCACTGTCTCTGCCTCCTCTCCACAACAATACCCTGCCGCTCCACTGCCTCTGCCTCCTCTCCACAACAATACCCTGCCGCTCCACTGCCTCTGCCTCCTCTCCACAACAATACCCTGCCGCTCCACTGTCTCTGCCTCCTCTCCACAACAATACCCTGCCGCTCCACTGTCTCTGCCTCCTCTCCACAACAATACCCTGCCGCTCCACTGTCTCTGCCTCCTCTCCACAACAATACCCTGCCGCTCCACTGTCTCTGCCTCCTCTCCACAACAATACCCTGCCGCTCCACTGTCTCTGCCTCCTCTCCACAACAATACCCTGCCGCTCCACTGTCTCTGCCTCCTCTCCACAACAATACCCTGCCCCTCCACTGTCTCTGCCTCCTCTCCACAACAATACCCTGCCGCTCCACTGCCTCTGCCTCCTCTCCACAACAATACCCTGCCGCTCCACTGCCTCTGCCTCCTCTCCACAACAATACCCTGCCGCTCCACTGTCTCTGCCTCCTCTCCACAACAATACCCTGCCGCTCCACTGTCTCTGCCTCCTCTCCACAACAATACCCTGCCGCTCCACTGTCTCTGCCTCCTCTCCACAACAATACCCTGCCGCTCCACTGTCTCTGCCTCCTCTCCACAACAATACCCTGCCGCTCCACTGTCTCTGCCTCCTCTCCACAACAATACCCTGCCGCTCCACTGTCTCTGCCTCCTCTCCACAACAATACCCTGCCCCTCCACTGTCTCTGCCTCCTCTCCACAACAATACCCTGCCGCTCCACTGCCTCTGCCTCCTCTCCACAACAATACCCTGCCCCTCCACTGTCTCTGCCTCCTCTCCACAACAATACCCTGCCGCTCCACTGTCTCTGCCTCCTCTCCACAACAATACCCTGCCGCTCCACTGTCTCTGCCTCCTCTCCACAACAATACCCTGCCGCTCCACTGTCTCTGCCTCCTCTCCACAACAATACCCTGCCGCTCCACTGTCTCTGCCTCCTCTCCACAACAATACCCTGCCGCTCCACTGTCTCTGCCTCCTCTCCACAACAATACCCTGCCGCTCCACTGTCTCTGCCTCCTCTCCACAACAATATCCTGCCGCTCCACTGTCTCTGCCTCCTCTCCACAACAATACCCTGCCGCTCCACTGTCTCTGCCTCCTCTCCACAACAATACCCTGCCGCTCCACTGTCTCTGCCTTCTCTCCACAACAATACCCTGCCGCTCCACTGTCTCTGCCTCCTCTCCACAACAATGCCCTGCCGCTCCACTGTCTCTGCCTCCTCTCCACAACAATACCCTGCCGCTCCACTGCCTCTCCCTCCTCTCCACAACAATACCCTGCCGCTCCACTGTCTCTGCCTTCTCTCCACAACAATACCCTGCCGCTCCACTGTCTCTGCCTCCTCTCCACAACAATACCCTGCCGCTCCACTGTCTCTGCCTCCTCTCCACAACAATACCCTGCCGCTCCACTGCCTCTGCCTCCTCTCCACAACAATACCCTGCCGCTCCACTGCCTCTGCCTCCTCTCCACAACAATACCCTGCCGCTCCACTGTCTCTGCCTCCTCTCCACAACAATACCCTGCCGCTCCACTGTCTCTGCCTCCTCTCCACAACAATACCCTGCCGCTCCACTGTCTCTGCCTCCTCTCCACAACAATACCCTGCCGCTCCACTGCCTCTGCCTCCTCTCCACAACAATACCCTGCCGCTCCACTGCCTCTGCCTCCTCTCCACAACAATACCCTGCCGCTCCACTGTCTCTGCCTCCTCTCCACAACAATACCCTGCCGCTCCACTGTCTCTGCCTCCTCTCCACAACAATACCCTGCCGCTCCACTGTCTCTGCCTCCTCTCCACAACAATACCCTGCCGTTCCACTGTCTCTGCTTCCTCTCCACAACAATACCCTGCCGCTCCACTGTCTCTGCCTCCTCTCCACAACAATACCCTGCCGCTCCACTGTCTCTGCCTCCTCTCCACAACAATACCCTGCCCCTCCACTGTCTCTGCCTCCTCTCCACAACAATACCCTGCCGCTCCACTGCCTCTGCCTCCTCTCCACAACAATACCCTGCCGCTCCACTGCCTCTGCCTCCTCTCCACAACAATACCCTGCCGCTCCACTGTCTCTGCCTCCTCTCCACAACAATACCCTGCCGCTCCACTGTCTCTGCCTCCTCTCCACAACAATACCCTGCCGCTCCACTGTCTCTGCCTCTCCACAACAATACCCTGCCGCTCCACTGTCTCTGCCTCCTCTCCACAACAATACCCTGCCGCTCCACTGTCTCTGCCTCCTCTCCACAACAATACCCTGCCGCTCCACTGTCTCTGCCTCCTCTCCACAACAATACCCTGCCGCTCCACTGTCTATGCCTCCTCTCCACAACAATACCCTGCCCCTCCACTGTCTCTGCCTCCTCTCCACAACAATACCCTGCCGCTCCACTGCCTCTGCCTCCTCTCCACAACAATACCCTGCCGCTCCACTGCCTCTGCCTCCTCTCCACAACAATACCCTGCCGCTCCACTGTCTCTGCCTCCTCTCCACAACAATACCCTGCCGCTCCACTGTCTCTGCCTCCTCTCCACAACAATACCCTGCCGCTCCACTGTCTCTGCCTCCTCTCCACAACAATACCCTGCCGCTCCACTGTCTCTGCCTCCTCTCCACAACAATACCCTGCCGCTCCACTGTCTCTGCCTCTCCACAACAATACCCTGCCGCTCCACTGTCTCTGCCTCCTCTCCACAACAATACCCTGCCGCTCCACTGTCTCTGCCTCCTCTCCACAACAATACCCTGCCGCTCCACTGCCTCTGCCTCCTCTCCACAACAATACCCTGCCGCTCCACTGCCTCTGCCTCCTCTCCACAACAATACCCTGCCGCTCCACTGTCTCTGCCTCCTCTCCACAACAATACCCTGCCGCTCCACTGTCTCTGCCTCCTCTCCACAACAATACCCTGCCGCTCCACTGTCTCTGCCTCCTCTCCACAACAATACCCTGCCGTTCCACTGTCTCTGCTTCCTCTCCACAACAATACCCTGCCGCTCCACTGTCTCTGCCTCCTCTCCACAACAATACCCTGCCGCTCCACTGTCTCTGCCTCCTCTCCACAACAATACCCTGCCCCTCCACTGTCTCTGCCTCCTCTCCACAACAATACCCTGCCGCTCCACTGCCTCTGCCTCCTCTCCACAACAATACCCTGCCGCTCCACTGCCTCTGCCTCCTCTCCACAACAATACCCTGCCGCTCCACTGTCTCTGCCTCCTCTCCACAACAATACCCTGCCGCTCCACTGTCTCTGCCTCCTCTCCACAACAATACCCTGCCGCTCCACTGTCTCTGCCTCTCCACAACAATACCCTGCCGCTCCACTGTCTCTGCCTCCTCTCCACAACAATACCCTGCCGCTCCACTGTCTCTGCCTCCTCTCCACAACAATACCCTGCCGCTCCACTGTCTCTGCCTCCTCTCCACAACAATACCCTGCCGCTCCACTGTCTATGCCTCCTCTCCACAACAATACCCTGCCCCTCCACTGTCTCTGCCTCCTCTCCACAACAATACCCTGCCGCTCCACTGCCTCTGCCTCCTCTCCACAACAATACCCTGCCGCTCCACTGCCTCTGCCTCCTCTCCACAACAATACCCTGCCGCTCCACTGTCTCTGCCTCCTCTCCACAACAATACCCTGCCGCTCCACTGTCTCTGCCTCCTCTCCACAACAATACCCTGCCGCTCCACTGTCTCTGCCTCCTCTCCACAACAATACCCTGCCGCTCCACTGTCTCTGCCTCCTCTCCACAACAATACCCTGCCGCTCCACTGTCTCTGCCTCCTCTCCACAACAATACCCTGCCGCTCCACTGTCTCTGCCTCCTCTCCACAACAATACCCTGCCGCTCCACTGTCTCTGCCTCCTCTCCACAACAATACCCTGCCGCTCCACTGCCTCTGCCTCCTCTCCACAACAATACCCTGCCGCTCCACTGCCTCTGCCTCCTCTCCACAACAATACCCTGCCGTTCCACTGCCTCTGCCTCCTCTCCACAACAATACCCTGCCGCTCCACTGTCTCTGCCTCCTCTCCACAACAATACCCTGCCGCTCCACTGTCTCTGCCTCCTCTCCACAACAATACCCTGCCGCTCCACTGTCTCTGCCTCCTCTCCACAACAATACCCTGCCGCTCCACTGTCTCTGCCTCCTCTCCACAACAATACCCTGCCGCTCCACTGTCTCTGCCTCCTCTCCACAACAATACCCTGCCGCTCCACTGTCTCTGCCACCTCTCCACAACAATACCCTGCCGCTCCACTGTCTCTGCCTCCTCTCCACAACAATACCCTGCCCCTCCACTGTCTCTGCCTCCTCTCCACAACAATACCCTGCCGCTCCACTGCCTCTGCCTCCTCTCCACAACAATACCCTGCCGCTCCACTGCCTCTGCCTCCTCTCCACAACAATACCCTGCCGCTCCACTGTCTCTGCCTCCTCTCCACAACAATACCCTGCCGCTCCACTGTCTCTGCCTCCTCTCCACAACAATACCCTGCCGCTCCACTGTCTCTGCCTCCTCTCCACAACAATACCCTGCCGCTCCACTGTCTCTGCCTCCTCTCCACAACAATACCCTGCCGCTCCACTGTCTCTGCCTCCTCTCCACAACAATACCCTGCCGCTCCACTGTCTCTGCCTCCTCTCCACAACAATACCCTGCCGCTCCACTGTCTCTGCCTCCTCTCCACAACAATACCCTGCCGCTCCACTGTCTCTGCCTCCTCTCCACAACAATACCCTGCCGCTCCACTGCCTCTGCCTCCTCTCCACAACAATACCCTGCCGCTCCACTGCCTCTGCCTCCTCTCCACAACAATACCCTGCCGCTCCACTGCCTCTGCCTCCTCTCCACAACAATACCCTGCCGCTCCACTGTCTCTGCCTCCTCTCCACAACAATACCCTGCCGCTCCACTGTCTCTGCCTCCTCTCCACAACAATACCCTGCCGCTCCACTGTCTCTGCCTCCTCTCCACAACAATACCCTGCCGCTCCACTGCCTCTGCCTCCTCTCCACAACAATACCCTGCCGCTCCACTGCCTCTGCCTCCTCTCCACAACAATACCCTGCCGCTCCACTGTCTCTGCCTCCTCTCCACAACAATACCCTGCCGCTCCACTGTCTCTGCCTCCTCTCCACAACAATACCCTGCCCCTCCACTGTCTCTGCCTCCTCTCCACAACAATACCCTGCCGCTCCACTGCCTCTGCCTCCTCTCCACAACAATACCCTGCCGCTCCACTGTCTCTGCCTCCTCTCCACAACAATACCCTGCCGCTCCACTGTCTCTGCCTCCTCTCCACAACAATACCCTGCCGCTCCACTGTCTCTGCCTCCTCTCCACAACAATACCCTGCCGTTCCACTGTCTCTGCCTCCTCTCCACAACAATACCCTGCCGCTCCACTGTCTCTGCCTCCTCTCCACAACAATACCCTGCCGCTCCACTGTCTCTGCCTCCTCTCCACAACAATACCCTGCCCCTCCACTGTCTCTGCCTCCTCTCCACAACAATACCCTGCCGCTCCACTGCCTCTGCCTCCTCTCCACAACAATACCCTGCCGCTCCACTGCCTCTGCCTCCTCTCCACAACAATACCCTGCCGCTCCACTGTCTCTGCCTCCTCTCCACAACAATACCCTGCCGCTCCACTGTCTCTGCCTCCTCTCCACAACAATACCCTGCCGCTCCACTGTCTCTGCCTCTCCACAACAATACCCTGCCGCTCCACTGTCTCTGCCTCCTCTCCACAACAATACCCTGCCGCTCCACTGTCTCTGCCTCCTCTCCACAACAATACCCTGCCGCTCCACTGTCTCTGCCTCCTCTCCACAACAATACCCTGCCGCTCCACTGTCTATGCCTCCTCTCCACAACAATACCCTGCCCCTCCACTGTCTCTGCCTCCTCTCCACAACAATACCCTGCCGCTCCACTGCCTCTGCCTCCTCTCCACAACAATACCCTGCCGCTCCACTGCCTCTGCCTCCTCTCCACAACAATACCCTGCCGCTCCACTGTCTCTGCCTCCTCTCCACAACAATACCCTGCCGCTCCACTGTCTCTGCCTCCTCTCCACAACAATACCCTGCCGCTCCACTGTCTCTGCCTCCTCTCCACAACAATACCCTGCCGCACCACTGTCTCTGCCTCCTCTCCACAACAATACCCTGCCGCTCCACTGTCTCTGCCTCCTCCCCACAACAATACCCTGCCGCTCCACTGTCTCTGCCTCCTCTCCACAACAATACCCTGCCGCTCCACTGTCTCTGCCTCCTCTCCACAACAATACCCTGCCGCTCCACTGCCTCTGCCTCCTCTCCACAACAATACCCTGCCGCTCCACTGCCTCTGCCTCCTCTCCACAACAATACCCTGCCGCTCCACTGCCTCTGCCTCCTCTCCACAACAATACCCTGCCGCTCCACTGCCTCTGCCTCCTCTCCACAACAATACCCTGCCGCTCCACTGTCTCTGCCTCCTCTCCACAACAATACCCTGCCGCTCCACTGTCTCTGCCTCCTCTCCACAACAATACCCTGCCGCTCCACTGTCTCTGCCTCCTCTCCACAACAATACCCTGCCGCTCCACTGTCTCTGCCTCCTCTCCACAACAATACCCTGCCGCTCCACTGCCTCTGCCTCCTCTCCACAACAATACCCTGCCGCTCCACTGTCTCTGCCTCCTCTCCACAACAATACCCTGCCGCTCCACTGTCTCTGCCTCCTCTCCACAACAATACCCTGCCCCTCCACTGTCTCTGCCTCCTCTCCACAACAATACCCTGCCGCTCCACTGCCTCTGCCTCCTCTCCACAACAATACCCTGCCGCTCCACTGTCTCTGCCTCCTCTCCACAACAATACCCTGCCGCTCCACTGTCTCTGCCTCCTCTCCACAACAATACCCTGCCGCTCCACTGTCTCTGCCTCCTCTCCACAACAATACCCTGCCGCTCCACTGTCTCTGCCTCCTCTCCACAACAATACCCTGCCGCTCCACTGTCTCTGCCTCCTCTCCACAACAATACCCTGCCGCTCCACTGCCTCTGCCTCCTCTCCACAACAATACCCTGCCGCTCCACTGTCTCTGCCTCCTCTCCACAACAATACCCTGCCGCTCCACTGTCTCTGCCTCCTCTCCACAACAATACCCTGCCCCTCCACTGTCTCTGCCTCCTCTCCACAACAATACCCTGCCGCTCCACTGCCTCTGCCTCCTCTCCACAACAATACCCTGCCGCTCCACTGTCTCTGCCTCCTCTCCACAACAATACCCTGCCGCTCCACTGTCTCTGCCTCCTCTCCACAACAATACCCTGCCGCTCCACTGTCTCTGCCTCCTCTCCACAACAATACCCTGCCGTTCCACTGTCTCTGCCTCCTCTCCACAACAATACCCTGCCGCTCCACTGTCTCTGCCTCCTCTCCACAACAATACCCTGCCGCTCCACTGTCTCTGCCTCCTCTCCACAACAATACCCTGCCCCTCCACTGTCTCTGCCTCCTCTCCACAACAATACCCTGCCGCTCCACTGCCTCTGCCTCCTCTCCACAACAATACCCTGCCGCTCCACTGTCTCTGCCTCCTCTCCACAACAATACCCTGCCGCTCCACTGTCTCTGCCTCCTCTCCACAACAATACCCTGCCGCTCCACTGTCTCTGCCTCCTCTCCACAACAATACCCTGCCGCTCCACTGCCTCTGCCTCCTCTCCACAACAATACCCTGCCGCTCCACTGTCTCTGCCTCCTCTCCACAACAATACCCTGCCGCTCCACTGTCTCTGCCTCCTCTCCACAACAATACCCTGCCCCTCCACTGTCTCTGCCTCCTCTCCACAACAATACCCTGCCGCTCCACTGCCTCTGCCTCCTCTCCACAACAATACCCTGCCGCTCCACTGTCTCTGCCTCCTCTCCACAACAATACCCTGCCGCTCCACTGTCTCTGCCTCCTCTCCACAACAATACCCTGCCGCTCCACTGTCTCTGCCTCCTCTCCACAACAATACCCTGCCGTTCCACTGTCTCTGCCTCCTCTCCACAACAATACCCTGCCGCTCCACTGTCTCTGCCTCCTCTCCACAACAATACCCTGCCGCTCCACTGTCTCTGCCTCCTCTCCACAACAATACCCTGCCCCTCCACTGTCTCTGCCTCCTCTCCACAACAATACCCTGCCGCTCCACTGCCTCTGCCTCCTCTCCACAACAATACCCTGCCGCTCCACTGCCTCTGCCTCCTCTCCACAACAATACCCTGCCGCTCCACTGTCTCTGCCTCCTCTCCACAACAATACCCTGCCGCTCCACTGTCTCTGCCTCCTCTCCACAACAATACCCTGCCGCTCCACTGTCTCTGCCTCTCCACAACAATACCCTGCCGCTCCACTGTCTCTGCCCCCTCTCCACAACAATACCCTGCCGCTCCACTGTCTCTGCCTCCTCTCCACAACAATACCCTGCCGCTCCACTGTCTCTGCCTCCTCTCCACAACAATACCCTGCCGCTCCACTGTCTATGCCTCCTCTCCACAACAATACCCTGCCCCTCCACTGTCTCTGCCTCCTCTCCACAACAATACCCTGCCGCTCCACTGCCTCTGCCTCCTCTCCACAACAATACCCTGCCGCTCCACTGCCTCTGCCTCCTCTCCACAACAATACCCTGCCGCTCCACTGTCTCTGCCTCCTCTCCACAACAATACCCTGCCGCTCCACTGTCTCTGCCTCCTCTCCACAACAATACCCTGCCGCTCCACTGTCTCTGCCTCCTCTCCACAACAATACCCTGCCGCTCCACTGTCTCTGCCTCCTCTCCACAACAATACCCTGCCGCTCCACTGTCTCTGCCTCCTCTCCACAACAATACCCTGCCGCTCCACTGTCTCTGCCTCCTCTCCACAACAATACCCTGCCGCTCCACTGTCTCTGCCTCCTCTCCACAACAATACCCTGCCGCTCCACTGCCTCTGCCTCCTCTCCACAACAATACCCTGCCGCTCCACTGCCTCTGCCTCCTCTCCACAACAATACCCTGCCGCTCCACTGCCTCTGCCTCCTCTCCACAACAATACCCTGCCGCTCCACTGCCTCTGCCTCCTCTCCACAACAATACCCTGCCGCTCCACTGTCTCTGCCTCCTCTCCACAACAATACCCTGCCGCTCCACTGTCTCTGCCTCCTCTCCACAACAATACCCTGCCGCTCCACTGTCTCTGCCTCCTCTCCACAACAATACCCTGCCGCTCCACTGTCTCTGCCTCCTCTCCACAACAATACCCTGCCGCTCCACTGCCTCTGCCTCCTCTCCACAACAATACCCTGCCGCTCCACTGCCTCTGCCTCCTCTCCACAACAATACCCTGCCGTTCCACTGCCTCTGCCTCCTCTCCACAACAATACCCTGCCGCTCCACTGCCTCTGCCTCCTCTCCACAACAATACCCTGCCGCTCCACTGCCTCTGCCTCCTCTCCACAACAATACCCTGCCGTTCCACTGCCTCTGCCTCCTCTCCACAACAATACCCTGCCGCTCCACTGTCTCTGCCTCCTCTCCACAACAATACCCTGCCGCTCCACTGTCTCTGCCTCCTCTCCACAACAATACCCTGCCGCTCCACTGTCTCTGCCTCCTCTCCACAACAATACCCTGCCGCTCCACTGTCTCTGCCTCCTCTCCACAACAATACCCTGCCGCTCCACTGTCTCTGCCTCCTCTCCACAACAATACCCTGCCCCTCCACTGTCTCTGCCTCCTCTCCACAACAATACCCTGCCGCTCCACTGCCTCTGCCTCCTCTCCACAACAATACCCTGCCGCTCCACTGCCTCTGCCTCCTCTCCACAACAATACCCTGCCGCTCCACTGTCTCTGCCTCCTCTCCACAACAATACCCTGCCGCTCCACTGTCTCTGCCTCCTCTCCACAACAATACCCTGCCGCTCCACTGTCTCTGCCTCCTCTCCACAACAATACCCTGCCGCTCCACTGTCTCTGCCTCCTCTCCACAACAATACCCTGCCGCTCCACTGTCTCTGCCTCCTCTCCACAACAATACCCTGCCGCTCCACTGTCTCTGCCTCCTCTCCACAACAATACCCTGCCGCTCCACTGTCTCTGCCTCCTCTCCACAACAATACCCTGCCGCTCCACTGTCTCTGACTCCTCTCCACAACAATACCCTGCCGCTCCACTGCCTCTGCCTCCTCTCCACAACAATACCCTGCCGCTCCACTGCCTCTGCCTCCTCTCCACAACAATACCCTGCCGCTCCACTGCCTCTGCCTCCTCTCCACAACAATACCCTGCCGCTCCACTGCCTCTGCCTCCTCTCCACAACAATACCCTGCCGCTCCACTGTCTCTGCCTCCTCTCCACAACAATACCCTGCCGCTCCACTGTCTCTGCCTCCTCTCCACAACAATACCCTGCCGCTCCACTGTCTCTGCCTCCTCTCCACAACAATACCCTGCCGCTCCACTGCCTCTGCCTCCTCTCCACAACAATACCCTGCCGCTCCACTGCCTCTGCCTCCTCTCCACAACAATACCCTGCCGCTCCACTGTCTCTGCCTCCTCTCCACAACAATACCCTGCCGCTCCACTGTCTCTGCCTCCTCTCCACAACAATACCCTGCCCCTCCACTGTCTCTGCCTCCTCTCCACAACAATACCCTGCCGCTCCACTGCCTCTGCCTCCTCTCCACAACAATACCCTGCCGCTCCACTGCCTCTGCCTCCTCTCCACAACAATACCCTGCCGCTCCACTGTCTCTGCCTCCTCTCCACAACAATACCCTGCCGCTCCACTGTCTCTGCCTCCTCTCCACAACAATACCCTGCCGCTCCACTGTCTCTGCCTCCTCTCCACAACAATACCCTGCCGCTCCACTGTCTCTGCCTCCTCTCCACAACAATACCCTGCCGCTCCACTGTCTCTGCCTCCTCTCCACAACAATACCCTGCCGCTCCACTGTCTCTGCCTCCTCTCCACAACAATACCCTGCCGCTCCACTGCCTCTGCCTCCTCTCCACAACAATACCCTGCCGCTCCACTGCCTCTGCCTCCTCTCCACAACAATACCCTGCCGCTCCACTGCCTCTGCCTCCTCTCCACAACAATACCCTGCCGCTCCACTGCCTCTGCCTCCTCTCCACAACAATACCCTGCCGCTCCACTGCCTCTGCCTCCTCTCCACAACAATACCCTGCCGCTCCACTGTCTCTGCCTCCTCTCCACAACAATACCCTGCCGCTCCACTGTCTCTGCCTCCTCTCCACAACAATACCCTGCCGCTCCACTGTCTCTGCCTCTCCACAACAATACCCTGCCGCTCCACTGTCTCTGCCCCCTCTCCACAACAATACCCTGCCGCTCCACTGTCTCTGCCTCCTCTCCACAACAATACCCTGCCGCTCCACTGTCTCTGCCTCCTCTCCACAACAATACCCTGCCGCTCCACTGTCTATGCCTCCTCTCCACAACAATACCCTGCCCCTCCACTGTCTCTGCCTCCTCTCCACAACAATACCCTGCCGCTCCACTGCCTCTGCCTCCTCTCCACAACAATACCCTGCCGCTCCACTGCCTCTGCCTCCTCTCCACAACAATACCCTGCCGCTCCACTGTCTCTGCCTCCTCTCCACAACAATACCCTGCCGCTCCACTGTCTCTGCCTCCTCTCCACAACAATACCCTGCCGCTCCACTGTCTCTCCCTCCTCTCCACAACAATACCCTGCCGCTCCACTGTCTCTGCCTCCTCTCCACAACAATACCCTGCCGCTCCACTGTCTCTGCCTCCTCTCCACAACAATACCCTGCCGCTCCACTGCCTCTGCCTCCTCTCCACAACAATACCCTGCCGCTCCACTGCCTCTGCCTCCTCTCCACAACAATACCCTGCCGCTCCACTGCCTCTGCCTCCTCTCCACAACAATACCCTGCCGCTCCACTGCCTCTGCCTCCTCTCCACAACAATACCCTGCCGCTCCACTGTCTCTGCCTCCTCTCCACAACAATACCCTGCCGCTCCACTGTCTCTGCCTCCTCTCCACAACAATACCCTGCCGCTCCACTGTCTCTGCCTCCTCTCCACAACAATACCCTGCCGCTCCACTGTCTCTGCCTCCTCTCCACAACAATACCCTGCCGCTCCACTGTCTCTCCCTCCTCTCCACAACAATACCCTGCCGCTCCACTGCCTCTGCCTCCTCTCCACAACAATACCCTGCCGCTCCACTGTCTCTGCCTCCTCTCCACAACAATACCCTGCCGCTCCACTGCCTCTGCCTCCTCTCCACAACAATACCCTGCCGCTCCACTGCCTCTGCCTCCTCTCCACAACAATACCCTGCCGCTCCACTGCCTCTGCCTCCTCTCCACAACAATACCCTGCCGCTCCACTGTCTCTGCCTCCTCTCCACAACAATACCCTGCCGCTCCACTGTCTCTGCCTCCTCTCCACAACAATACCCTGCCGCTCCACTGTCTCTGCCTCCTCTCCACAACAATACCCTGCCGCTCCACTGTCTCTGCCTCCTCTCCACAACAATACCCTGCCGCTCCACTGTCTCTCCCTCCTCTCCACAACAATACCCTGCCGCTCCACTGCCTCTGCCTCCTCTCCACAACAATACCCTGCCGCTCCACTGTCTCTGCCTCCTCTCCACAACAATACCCTGCCGCTCCACTGCCTCTGCCTCCTCTCCACAACAATACCCTGCCGCTCCACTGCCTCTGCCTCCTCTCCACAACAATACCCTGCCGTTCCACTGCCTCTGCCTCCTCTCCACAACAATACCCTGCCGCTCCACTGTCTCTGCCTCCTCTCCACAACAATACCCTGCCGCTCCACTGTCTCTGCCTCCTCTCCACAACAATACCCTGCCGCTCCACTGTCTCTGCCTCCTCTCCACAACAATACCCTGCCGCTCCACTGTCTCTGCCTCCTCTCCACAACAATACCCTGCCGCTCCACTGTCTCTGCCTCCTCTCCACAACAATACCCTGCCGCTCCACTGTCTCTGCCTCCTCTCCACAACAATACCCTGCCGCTCCACTGTCTCTGCCTCCTCTCCACAACAATACCCTGCCGCTCCACTGTCTCTGCCTCCTCTCCACAACAATACCCTGCCGCTCCACTGTCTCTGACTCCTCTCCACAACAATACCCTGCCGCTCCACTGCCTCTGCCTCCTCTCCACAACAATACCCTGCCGCTCCACTGCCTCTGCCTCCTCTCCACAACAATACCCTGCCGCTCCACTGCCTCTGCCTCCTCTCCACAACAATACCCTGCCGCTCCACTGCCTCTGCCTCCTCTCCACAACAATACCCTGCCGCTCCACTGTCTCTGCCTCCTCTCCACAACAATACCCTGCCGCTCCACTGTCTCTGCCTCCTCTCCACAACAATACCCTGCCGCTCCACTGTCTCTGCCTCCTCTCCACAACAATACCCTGCCGCTCCACTGCCTCTGCCTCCTCTCCACAACAATACCCTGCCGCTCCACTGCCTCTGCCTCCTCTCCACAACAATACCCTGCCGCTCCACTGTCTCTGCCTCCTCTCCACAACAATACCCTGCCGCTCCACTGTCTCTGCCTCCTCTCCACAACAATACCCTGCCCCTCCACTGTCTCTGCCTCCTCTCCACAACAATACCCTGCCGCTCCACTGCCTCTGCCTCCTCTCCACAACAATACCCTGCCGCTCCACTGCCTCTGCCTCCTCTCCACAACAATACCCTGCCGCTCCACTGTCTCTGCCTCCTCTCCACAACAATACCCTGCCGCTCCACTGTCTCTGCCTCCTCTCCACAACAATACCCTGCCGCTCCACTGTCTCTGCCTCCTCTCCACAACAATACCCTGCCGCTCCACTGTCTCTGCCTCCTCTCCACAACAATACCCTGCCGCTCCACTGTCTCTGCCTCCTCTCCACAACAATACCCTGCCGCTCCACTGCCTCTGCCTCCTCTCCACAACAATACCCTGCCGCTCCACTGCCTCTGCCTCCTCTCCACAACAATACCCTGCCGCTCCACTGCCTCTGCCTCCTCTCCACAACAATACCCTGCCGCTCCACTGCCTCTGCCTCCTCTCCACAACAATACCCTGCCGCTCCACTGCCTCTGCCTCCTCTCCACAACAATACCCTGCCGCTCCACTGCCTCTGCCTCCTCTCCACAACAATACCCTGCCGCTCCACTGTCTCTGCCTCCTCTCCACAACAATACCCTGCCGCTCCACTGTCTCTGCCTCCTCTCCACAACAATACCCTGCCGCTCCACTGTCTCTGCCTCTCCACAACAATACCCTGCCGCTCCACTGTCTCTGCCCCCTCTCCACAACAATACCCTGCCGCTCCACTGTCTCTGCCTCCTCTCCACAACAATACCCTGCCGCTCCACTGTCTCTGCCTCCTCTCCACAACAATACCCTGCCGCTCCACTGTCTATGCCTCCTCTCCACAACAATACCCTGCCCCTCCACTGTCTCTGCCTCCTCTCCACAACAATACCCTGCCGCTCCACTGCCTCTGCCTCCTCTCCACAACAATACCCTGCCGCTCCACTGCCTCTGCCTCCTCTCCACAACAATACCCTGCCGCTCCACTGTCTCTGCCTCCTCTCCACAACAATACCCTGCCGCTCCACTGTCTCTGCCTCCTCTCCACAACAATACCCTGCCGCTCCACTGTCTCTGCCTCCTCTCCACAACAATACCCTGCCGCTCCACTGTCTCTGCCTCCTCTCCACAACAATACCCTGCCGCTCCACTGTCTCTGCCTCCTCTCCACAACAATACCCTGCCGCTCCACTGCCTCTGCCTCCTCTCCACAACAATACCCTGCCGCTCCACTGCCTCTGCCTCCTCTCCACAACAATACCCTGCCGCTCCACTGCCTCTGCCTCCTCTCCACAACAATACCCTGCCGCTCCACTGCCTCTGCCTCCTCTCCACAACAATACCCTGCCGCTCCACTGTCTCTGCCTCCTCTCCACAACAATACCCTGCCGCTCCACTGTCTCTGCCTCCTCTCCACAACAATACCCTGCCGCTCCACTGTCTCTGCCTCCTCTCCACAACAATACCCTGCCGCTCCACTGTCTCTGCCTCCTCTCCACAACAATACCCTGCCGCTCCACTGTCTCTCCCTCCTCTCCACAACAATACCCTGCCGCTCCACTGCCTCTGCCTCCTCTCCACAACAATACCCTGCCGCTCCACTGTCTCTGCCTCCTCTCCACAACAATACCCTGCCGCTCCACTGCCTCTGCCTCCTCTCCACAACAATACCCTGCCGCTCCACTGCCTCTGCCTCCTCTCCACAACAATACCCTGCCGTTCCACTGCCTCTGCCTCCTCTCCACAACAATACCCTGCCGCTCCACTGTCTCTGCCTCCTCTCCACAACAATACCCTGCCGCTCCACTGTCTCTGCCTCCTCTCCACAACAATACCCTGCCGCTCCACTGTCTCTGCCTCCTCTCCACAACAATACCCTGCCGCTCCACTGTCTCTGCCTCCTCTCCACAACAATACCCTGCCGCTCCACTGTCTCTGCCTCCTCTCCACAACAATACCCTGCCGCTCCACTGTCTCTGCCTCCTCTCCACAACAATACCCTGCCGCTCCACTGTCTCTGCCTCCTCTCCACAACAATACCCTGCCCCTCCACTGTCTCTGCCTCCTCTCCACAACAATACCCTGCCGCTCCACTGCCTCTGCCTCCTCTCCACAACAATACCCTGCCGCTCCACTGCCTCTGCCTCCTCTCCACAACAATACCCTGCCGCTCCACTGTCTCTGCCTCCTCTCCACAACAATACCCTGCCGCTCCACTGTCTCTGCCTCCTCTCCACAACAATACCCTGCCGCTCCACTGTCTCTGCCTCCTCTCCACAACAATACCCTGCCGCTCCACTGTCTCTGCCTCCTCTCCACAACAATACCCTGCCGCTCCACTGTCTCTGCCTCCTCTCCACAACAATACCCTGCCGCTCCACTGTCTCTGCCTCCTCTCCACAACAATACCCTGCCGCTCCACTGTCTCTGCCTCCTCTCCACAACAATACCCTGCCGCTCCACTGTCTCTGCCTCCTCTCCACAACAATACCCTGCCGCTCCACTGCCTCTGCCTCCTCTCCACAACAATACCCTGCCGCTCCACTGCCTCTGCCTCCTCTCCACAACAATACCCTGCCGCTCCACTGCCTCTGCCTCCTCTCCACAACAATACCCTGCCGTTCCACTGCCTCTGCCTCCTCTCCACAACAATACCCTGCCGCTCCACTGTCTCTGCCTCCTCTCCACAACAATACCCTGCCGCTCCACTGTCTCTGCCTCCTCTCCACAACAATACCCTGCCGCTCCACTGTCTCTGCCTCCTCTCCACAACAATACCCTGCCGCTCCACTGCCTCTGCCTCCTCTCCACAACAATACCCTGCCGCTCCACTGCCTCTGCCTCCTCTCCACAACAATACCCTGCCGCTCCACTGTCTCTGCCTCCTCTCCACAACAATACCCTGCCGCTCCACTGTCTCTGCCTCCTCTCCACAACAATACCCTGCCCCTCCACTGTCTCTGCCTCCTCTCCACAACAATACCCTGCCGCTCCACTGCCTCTGCCTCCTCTCCACAACAATACCCTGCCGCTCCACTGCCTCTGCCTCCTCTCCACAACAATACCCTGCCGCTCCACTGTCTCTGCCTCCTCTCCACAACAATACCCTGCCGCTCCACTGTCTCTGCCTCCTCTCCACAACAATACCCTGCCGCTCCACTGTCTCTGCCTCCTCTCCACAACAATACCCTGCCGCTCCACTGTCTCTGCCTCCTCTCCACAACAATACCCTGCCGCTCCACTGTCTCTGCCTCATCTCCACAACAATACCCTGCCGCTCCACTGTCTCTGCCTCCTCTCCACAACAATACCCTGCCGCTCCACTGCCTCTGCCTCCTCTCCACAACAATACCCTGCCGCTCCACTGCCTCTGCCTCCTCTCCACAACAATACCCTGCCGCTCCACTGCCTCTGCCTCCTCTCCACAACAATACCCTGCCGCTCCACTGCCTCTGCCTCCTCTCCACAACAATACCCTGCCGCTCCACTGCCTCTGCCTCCTCTCCACAACAATACCCTGCCGCTCCACTGCCTCTGCCTCCTCTCCACAACAATACCCTGCCGCTCCACTGTCTCTGCCTCCTCTCCACAACAATACCCTGCCGCTCCACTGTCTCTGCCTCCTCTCCACAACAATACCCTGCCGCTCCACTGTCTCTGCCTCCTCTCCACAACAATACCCTGCCGCTCCACTGTCTCTGCCTCCTCTCCACAACAATACCCTGCCGCTCCACTGCCTCTGCCTCCTCTCCACAACAATACCCTGCCGCTCCACTGCCTCTGCCTCCTCTCCACAACAATACCCTGCCGCTCCACTGTCTCTGCCTCCTCTCCACAACAATACCCTGCCGCTCCACTGCCTCTGCCTCCTCTCCACAACAATACCCTGCCGCTCCACTGCCTCTGCCTCCTCTCCACAACAATACCCTGCCGCTCCACTGTCTCTGCCTCCTCTCCACAACAATACCCTGCCGCTCCACTGTCTCTGCCTCCTCTCCACAACAATACCCTGCCCCTCCACTGTCTCTGCCTCCTCTCCACAACAATACCCTGCCGCTCCACTGCCTCTGCCTCCTCTCCACAACAATACCCTGCCGTTCCACTGCCTCTGCCTCCTCTCCACAACAATACCCTGCCGCTCCACTGTCTCTGCCTCCTCTCCACAACAATACCCTGCCGCTCCACTGTCTCTGCCTCCTCTCCACAACAATACCCTGCCGCTCCACTGTCTCTGCCTCCTCTCCACAACAATACCCTGCCGCTCCACTGCCTCTGCCTCCTCTCCACAACAATACCCTGCCGCTCCACTGCCTCTGCCTCCTCTCCACAACAATACCCTGCCGCTCCACTGTCTCTGCCTCCTCTCCACAACAATACCCTGCCGCTCCACTGTCTCTGCCTCCTCTCCACAACAATACCCTGCCCCTCCACTGTCTCTGCCTCCTCTCCACAACAATACCCTGCCGCTCCACTGCCTCTGCCTCCTCTCCACAACAATACCCTGCCGCTCCACTGCCTCTGCCTCCTCTCCACAACAATACCCTGCCGCTCCACTGTCTCTGCCTCCTCTCCACAACAATACCCTGCCGCTCCACTGTCTCTGCCTCCTCTCCACAACAATACCCTGCCGCTCCACTGTCTCTGCCTCCTCTCCACAACAATACCCTGCCGCTCCACTGTCTCTGCCTCCTCTCCACAACAATACCCTGCCGCTCCACTGTCTCTGCCTCCTCTCCACAACAATACCCTGCCGCTCCACTGTCTCTGCCTCCTCTCCACAACAATACCCTGCCGCTCCACTGTCTCTGCCTCCTCTCCACAACAATACCCTGCCGCTCCACTGCCTCTGCCTCCTCTCCACAACAATACCCTGCCGCTCCACTGCCTCTGCCTCCTCTCCACAACAATACCCTGCCGCTCCACTGCCTCTGCCTCCTCTCCACAACAATACCCTGCCGCTCCACTGCCTCTGCCTCCTCTCCACAACAATACCCTGCCGCTCCACTGCCTCTGCCTCCTCTCCACAACAATACCCTGCCGCTCCACTGTCTCTGCCTCCTCTCCACAACAATACCCTGCCGCTCCACTGTCTCTGCCTCCTCTCCACAACAATACCCTGCCGCTCCACTGTCTCTGCCTCCTCTCCACAACAATACCCTGCCGCTCCACTGTCTCTGCCTCCTCTCCACAACAATACCCTGCCGCTCCACTGCCTCTGCCTCCTCTCCACAACAATACCCTGCCGCTCCACTGCCTCTGCCTCCTCTCCACAACAATACCCTGCCGCTCCACTGTCTCTGCCTCCTCTCCACAACAATACCCTGCCGCTCCACTGCCTCTGCCTCCTCTCCACAACAATACCCTGCCGCTCCACTGCCTCTGCCTCCTCTCCACAACAATACCCTGCCGCTCCACTGTCTCTGCCTCCTCTCCACAACAATACCCTGCCGCTCCACTGTCTCTGCCTCCTCTCCACAACAATACCCTGCCCCTCCACTGTCTCTGCCTCCTCTCCACAACAATACCCTGCCGCTCCACTGCCTCTGCCTCCTCTCCACAACAATACCCTGCCGCTCCACTGCCTCTGCCTCCTCTCCACAACAATACCCTGCCGCTCCACTGTCTCTGCCTCCTCTCCACAACAATACCCTGCCGCTCCACTGTCTCTGCCTCCTCTCCACAACAATACCCTGCCGCTCCACTGTCTCTGCCTCCTCTCCACAACAATACCCTGCCGCTCCACTGTCTCTGCCTCCTCTCCACAACAATACCCTGCCGCTCCACTGTCTCTGCCTCCTCTCCACAACAATACCCTGCCGCTCCACTGTCTCTGCCTCCTCTCCACAACAATACCCTGCCGCTCCACTGTCTCTGCCTCCTCTCCACAACAATACCCTGCCGCTCCACTGCCTCTGCCTCCTCTCCACAACAATACCCTGCCGCTCCACTGCCTCTGCCTCCTCTCCACAACAATACCCTGCCGCTCCACTGCCTCTGCCTCCTCTCCACAACAATACCCTGCCGCTCCACTGCCTCTGCCTACTCTCCACAACAATACCCTGCCGCTCCACTGTCTCTGCCTCCTCTCCACAACAATACCCTGCCGCTCCACTGTCTCTGCCTCCTCTCCACAACAATACCCTGCCGCTCCACTGTCTCTGCCTCCTCTCCACAACAATACCCTGCCGCTCCACTGTCTCTGCCTCCTCTCCACAACAATACCGTGCCGCTCCACTGTCTCTGCCTCCTCTCCACAACAATACCCTGCCGCTCCACTGTCTCTGCCTCCTCTCCACAACAATACCCTGCCGCTCCACTGTCTCTGCCTCCTCTCCACAACAATACCCTGCCGCTCCACTGCCTCTGCCTCCTCTCCACAACAATACCCTGCCGCTCCACTGCCTCTGCCTCCTCTCCACAACAATACCCTGCCGCTCCACTGCCTCTGCCTCCTCTCCACAACAATACCCTGCCGCTCCACTGTCTCTGCCTCCTCTCCACAACAATACCCTGCCGCTCCACTGTCTCTGCCTCCTCTCCACAACAATACCCTGCCGCTCCACTGTCTCTGCCTCCTCTCCACAACAATACCCTGCCGCTCCACTGCCTCTGCCTCCTCTCCACAACAATACCCTGCCGCTCCACTGCCTCTGCCTCCTCTCCACAACAATACCCTGCCGCTCCACTGCCTCTGCCTCCTCTCCACAACAATACCCTGCCGCTCCACTGCCTCTGCCTCCTCTCCACAACAATACCCTGCCGCTCCACTGTCTCTGCCTCCTCTCCACAACAATACCCTGCCGCTCCACTGTCTCTGCCTCCTCTCCACAACAATACCCTGCCGCTCCACTGTCTCTGCCTCCTCTCCACAACAATACCCTGCCGCTCCACTGTCTCTGCCTCCTCTCCACAACAATACCCTGCCGCTCCACTGCCTCTGCCTCCTCTCCACAACAATACCCTGCCGCTCCACTGCCTCTGCCTCCTCTCCACAACAATACCCTGCCGCTCCACTGTCTCTGCCTCCTCTCCACAACAATACCCTGCCGCTCCACTGCCTCTGCCTCCTCTCCACAACAATACCCTGCCGCTCCACTGCCTCTGCCTCCTCTCCACAACAATACCCTGCCGCTCCACTGTCTCTGCCTCCTCTCCACAACAATACCCTGCCGCTCCACTGTCTCTGCCTCCTCTCCACAACAATACCCTGCCCCTCCACTGTCTCTGCCTCCTCTCCACAACAATACCCTGCCGCTCCACTGCCTCTGCCTCCTCTCCACAACAATACCCTGCCGCTCCACTGCCTCTGCCTCCTCTCCACAACAATACCCTGCCGCTCCACTGTCTCTGCCTCCTCTCCACAACAATACCCTGCCGCTCCACTGTCTCTGCCTCCTCTCCACAACAATACCCTGCCGCTCCACTGTCTCTGCCTCCTCTCCACAACAATACCCTGCCGCTCCACTGTCTCTGCCTCCTCTCCACAACAATACCCTGCCGCTCCACTGTCTCTGCCTCCTCTCCACAACAATACCCTGCCGCTCCACTGTCTCTGCCTCCTCTCCACAACAATACCCTGCCGCTCCACTGTCTCTGCCTCCTCTCCACAACAATACCCTGCCGCTCCACTGCCTCTGCCTCCTCTCCACAACAATACCCTGCCGCTCCACTGCCTCTGCCTCCTCTCCACAACAATACCCTGCCGCTCCACTGCCTCTGCCTCCTCTCCACAACAATACCCTGCCGCTCCACTGCCTCTGCCTACTCTCCACAACAATACCCTGCCGCTCCACTGTCTCTGCCTCCTCTCCACAACAATACCCTGCCGCTCCACTGTCTCTGCCTCCTCTCCACAACAATACCCTGCCGCTCCACTGTCTCTGCCTCCTCTCCACAACAATACCCTGCCGCTCCACTGTCTCTGCCTCCTCTCCACAACAATACCCTGCCGCTCCACTGTCTCTGCCTCCTCTCCACAACAATACCCTGCCGCTCCACTGTCTCTGCCTCCTCTCCACAACAATACCCTGCCGCTCCACTGTCTCTGCCTCCTCTCCACAACAATACCCTGCCGCTCCACTGCCTCTGCCTCCTCTCCACAACAATACCCTGCCGCTCCACTGCCTCTGCCTCCTCTCCACAACAATACCCTGCCGCTCCACTGCCTCTGCCTCCTCTCCACAACAATACCCTGCCGCTCCACTGTCTCTGCCTCCTCTCCACAACAATACCCTGCCGCTCCACTGTCTCTGCCTCCTCTCCACAACAATACCCTGCCGCTCCACTGTCTCTGCCTCCTCTCCACAACAATACCCTGCCGCTCCACTGTCTCTGCCTCCTCTCCACAACAATACCCTGCCGCTCCACTGTCTCTGCCTCCTCTCCACAACAATACCCTGCCGCTCCACTGTCTCTGCCTCCTCTCCACAACAATACCCTGCCGCTCCACTGTCTCTGCCTCCTCTCCACAACAATACCCTGCCGCTCCACTGTCTCTGCCTCCTCTCCACAACAATACCCTGCCGCTCCACTGCCTCTGCCTCCTCTCCACAACAATACCCTGCCGCTCCACTGCCTCTGCCTCCTCTCCACAACAATACCCTGCCGCTCCACTGTCTCTGCCTCCTCTCCACAACAATACCCTACCGCTCCACTGTCTCTGCCTCCTCTCCACAACAATACCCTGCCGCTCCACTGTCTCTGCCTCCTCTCCACAACAATACCCTGCCGCTCCACTGTCTCTGCCTCCTCTCCACAACAATACCCTGCCGCTCCACTGTCTCTGCCTCCTCTCCACAACAATACCCTGCCGCTCCACTGTCTCTGCCTCCTCTCCACAACAATACCCTGCCGCTCCACTGTCTCTGCCTCCTCTCCACAACAATACCCTGCCGCTCCACTGTCTCTGCCTCCTCTCCACAACAATACCCTGCCGCTCCACTGCCTCTGCCTCCTCTCCACAACAATACCCTGCCGCTCCACTGCCTCTGCCTCCTCTCCACAACAATACCCTGCCGCTCCACTGTCTCTGCCTCCTCTCCACAACAATACCCTGCCGCTCCACTGTCTCTGCCTCCTCTCCACAACAATACCCTGCCGCTCCACTGCCTCTGCCTCCTCTCCACAACAATACCCTGCCGCTCCACTGCCTCTGCCTCCTCTCCACAACAATACCCTGCCGCTCCACTGTCTCTGCCTCCTCTCCACAACAATACCCTACCGCTCCACTGTCTCTGCCTCCTCTCCACAACAATACCCTGCCGCTCCACTGTCTCTGCCTCCTCTCCACAACAATACCCTGCCGCTCCACTGTCTCTGCCTCCTCTCCACAACAATACCCTGCCGCTCCACTGTCTCTGCCTCCTCTCCACAACAATACCCTGCCGCTCCACTGTCTCTGCCTCCTCTCCACAACAATACCCTGCCGCTCCACTGTCTCTGCCTCCTCTCCACAACAATACCCTGCCGCTCCACTGTCTCTGCCTCCTCTCCACAACAATACCCTGCCGCTCCACTGCCTCTGCCTCCTCTCCACAACAATACCCTGCCGCTCCACTGCCTCTGCCTCCTCTCCACAACAATACCCTGCCGCTCCACTGCCTCAGCCTCCTCTCCACAACAATACCCTGCCGCTCCACTGTCTCTGCCTCCTCTCCACAACAATACCCTGCCGCTCCACTGTCTCTGCCTCCTCTCCACAACAATACCCTGCCGCTCCACTGCCTCTGCCTCCTCTCCACAACAATACCCTGCCGCTCCACTGCCTCTGCCTCCTCTCCACAACAATACCCTGCCGCTCCACTGCCTCTGCCTCCTCTCCACAACAATACCCTGCCGCTCCACTGTCTCTGCCTCCTCTCCACAACAATACCCTGCCGCTCCACTGTCTCTGCCTCCTCTCCACAACAATACCCTGCCGCTCCACTGTCTCTGCCTCCTCTCCACAACAATACCCTGCCGCTCCACTGTCTCTGCCTCCTCTCCACAACAATACCCTGCCGAGGCGAGGAAAGACACAACTTGTGGATCACCGCTTGAGAGAAAAAGAGAAAGGGAGATTAGGTTATACCACGCTTGACTGAAAATATGTTTTTTTTACACCAGAAAGGGGGAGATATGACTGTGAAATCCCTGTGTGTTAGTGTTCCATGTGAGGGGGTTTACAGCGGTGTTTAGGCGTGAAATAAACAAAAACTAGGCCAGCAGCAAAGTCATATATAACGGGTAATCACAGGTAATTATGAAGGAGTCGGAATCTCCTTATGCTTGTGCATTTTTCTGCAAAGTTCCAACCGAATAAAGAGCTGTTGTTGTGCCAGTCCCAGCCCCTGACAGATGTTGAACTTCCTCCTCTGTAACTACATGGATGTGAAAAACACCAGCTTTCACAGCTTCCTTGTTAACTGTATTTTCCTTCTCTCCTCAGCCTCCCTCTCTCACTCTCCTCAGCCTCCCTCTGTCTCTCTCTCTCTCTCCTCAGCCTCCCTCTCTCACTCTCCTCAGCCTCCCTCTCTCTCTCTCCTCAGCCTCCCTCTCTCACTCTCCTCAGCCTCCCTCTGTCTCTCTCTCTCTTTCTCCTCAGCCTCCCTCTGTCTCTCTCTCTCACTTTCCTCAGCCTCCCTCTCTCTCTCTCTCTCTCTCCTCAGCCTCCCCCTGTCTCTGTCTCTCTCTCTCCTCAGCCTCCCTCTCTCACTCTCCTCAGCCTTCCTCTCTCTCTCTCCTCAGCCTCCCTCTCTCACTCTCCTCAGCCTCCCTCTGTCTCTCTCTCTCTTTCTCCTCAGCCTCCCTCTGTCTCTCTCTCTCACTTTCCTCAGCCTCCCTCTCTCTCTCTCTCTCTCTCCTCAGCCTCCCCCTGTCTCTGTCTCTCTCTCTCCTCAGCCTCCCTCTCTCACTCTCCTCAGCCTCCCTCTGTCTCTCTCTCTCCTCAGCCTCCTTCTGTCTCTCTCTCTCTTTCTCCTCAGCCTCCCTCTGTCTCTCTCGCTCACTCTCCTCAGCCTCCCTCTCTCTCCCTCTCTCTCTCCGCAGCCTCCCGCTCTCACTCTCCTCAGCCTCCCTCTCTTTCTCTCCCTCACTCTTTCTCTCCTCTGCCTCCACCTGTCTCTCGCTTTCTCTCCTAAGCCTCCCTTTCTCTCATCAACCTCCCTCTCTCCTCAGCCTCCCTCTCCCTCTCTCTCTATCCTCAGCCTCCCTCCCTTCCTCTCTCTCCCTCTCTCTCTATCCTCAGCCTCCCTCCCTTCCTCTCTCTCTCTCTCTCTCTCCATATTGTGTCTTGCTCCTGTGGTTTCTCATTGATTGATGTCTAATCTGCATTGTTTATGCAGTATGTGTCAGGTTATTTATGCATGTCTATGTCAGATGTCTGCATCACAGATGTCTGCATTCAGTCAGCCTCACAGTGTACTAGGTGGAGGCTTATTCAACCTTTTCAAGGTTGCTGATTCCTGGAATTAGCCCACGCACACATTCTCAAAGTATCTAAGTATTCAATGGCTCTGATATTTCACACATACCTGAAGTGATACCCAGCAAACACATACTGAAACATACATTCACATTCTATTTATTCCTCGACCTCCCAGATGTTTTGGGGAGGACACATGTATCTCCATCCCGGACATCGATGCAGTGGTGATGGTGCTGCAGCCCAGTGAACCCAGGATCACCATAGCTGGGGTGGACAGACTGACCCGGCCAGCAGCTGACCTCAGAGGACCAGCAGGACTCACTCTGTTCCAGGACCTTGACATCATCAGTACTGTCACCAAGGGAGACACAGCCTCACACCATACAGGTACAGGGTACAGGCATAGAGGTAGGTGTGTGTGTGTGTGTGTGTGTGTGTGTGTGTGTGTGTGTGTGTGTGTGTGTGTGTGTGTGTGTGTGTGTGTGTGTGTGTGTGTGTGTGTGTGTGTGTGTGTGTGTGTGTGTGTGTGTGTGTGTGTGTGTGTGTGTGTGTGTGTGTGTGTAAAGAGAGAAATTGATAGATACTGGGTGCAACCAAAAAGAATGAGAAAGAGAGCAAGAGAGAGAGAAAGAAATAGACAGAGAATAGCAGAGGGGAATGGCTTGTAATTATAATGCTGGTCCAAAGGACACACACTGCTCACCACCACAAAACTATTTGATTAGGGTGAAGTCTTTAGACTCTGGAGAGCACAACATCTCCTCTCATATTGGAACTTCATCAACTCCTCTCTATCCCATACACGCACACACACACACACCATTAACCACACGCTCCTAGTCACACAACACTTGGCTAATATATAGCCTCCAGCTGTGGTCTCCATTTCAGCTGCAGAACGAGAGGAGGAAAGAGAGAGGCAGAGTGTTTTCCACCTCCCTGACAGTGGAGCGAGTGAAACCTCTCGCTCTGGTTATCCCTGTCTAATTGGCAGCTATAGCGTTGAGGCTGAGTACTGCTGTTCTGTGTTGTTCCCAGACTCCGCACTGAGAGGACTAGAGACGGGATTTAAATGTCATTTCCATTTGCCGTTCAGCCAGGCAGGAACCCATGCAATCATTTGTCTGGTAGGCAGAGGTCTTAGTCAGCGGGGGGGCTGGACTGTAGAAGCTGGGGACAGTGGGGGGGCAAGTCTGATGTCAGTAGTACAGGCCGGCTCTGTTCTGCCCCCCCCCCCCACCATTCACAGTTCCTTTAGTCAAAATTGTGACTTGCACAGCAGGATTAGACTGTACTTAGTGTGGAGAAAGGGTCACCGGGTGTTAAACTGCTCAGTGCAGCAGTAGGATGGTTGGAGATCTACACACACACACACACACACACACTTGATCTCATACGATATGAAATACAGATTCCATTCTCTCCATCATATGACATCTACTCTCTCTCTTTCTTTCAGGTTTCATTATGTTTGCCCTCCATGTGTCATTCTCCTCTTCTCTGTATTTGTTAGTCTCTCATGCCCTACTCTTTCCTAACACCAGCACATTCCCTCCTCTCCAATGTATCTCCACTCCTTTCTAAACGTTCCCTCCTCTCCACTGTATCTCCACTCCTTTCTAAACGTTCCCTCCCTCTCCACTGTATCTCCACTCCTTTCTAAACGTTCCCTCCTCTCCACTGTATCTCCACTCCTTTCTAAACGTTCCCTCCTCTCCACTGTATCTCCACTCCTTTCTAAACGTTCCCTCCCTCTCCACTGTATCTCCACTCCTTTCTAAACGTTCCCTCCCTCTCCACTGTATCTCCACTCCTTTCTAAACGTTCCCTCCTCTCCACTGTATCTCCACTCCTTTCTAAACGTTCCCTCCTCTCCACTGTATCTCCACTCCTTTCTAAACGTTCCCTCCTCTCCACTGTATCTCCACTCCTTTCTAAACGTTCCCTCCCTCTCCACTGTATCTCCACTCCTTTCTAAACGTTCCCTCCCTCTCCACTGTATCTCCACTCCTTTCTAAACGTTCCCTCCCTCTCCACTGTATCTCCACTCCTTTCTAAACGTTCCCTCCTCTCCACTGTATCTCCACTCCTTTCTAAACGTTCCCTCCCTCTCCACTGTATCTCCACTCCTTTCTAAACGTTCCCTCCCTCTCCACTGTATCTCCACTCCTTTCTAAACGTTCCCTCCCTCTCCACTGTATCTCCACTCCTTTCTAAACGTTCCCTCCTCTCCACTGTATCTCCACTCCTTTCTAAACGTTCCCTCCCTCTCCACTGTATCTCCACTCCTTTCTAAACGTTCCCCCCTCTCCACTGTATCTCCACTCCTTTCTAAACGTTCCCTCCTCTCCACTGTATCTCCACTCCTTTCTAAACGTTCCCTCCTCTCCACTGTATCTCCACTCCTTTCTAAACATTCCCTCCTCTCCACTGTATCTCCACTCCTTTCTAAACGTTCCCTCCCTCTCCACTGTATCTCCACTCCTTTCTAAACGTCCCCTCCCTCTCCACTGTATCTCCACTCCTTTCTAAACGTTCCCTCCTCTCCACTGTATCTCCACTCCTTTCTAAACGTTCCCTCCTCTCCACTGTATCTCCACTCCTTTCTAAACGTTCCCTCCTCTCCACTGTATCTCCACTCCTTTCTAAACGTTCCCTCCCTCTCCACTGTATCTCCACTCCTTTCTAAACGTTCCCTCCCTCTCCACTGTATCTCCACTCCTTTCTAAACGTTCCCTCCTCTCCACTGTATCTCCACTCCTTTCTAAACGTTCCCTCCTCTCCACTGTATCTCCACTCCTTTCTAAACGTTCCCTCCCTCTCCACTGTATCTCCACTCCTTTCTAAACGTTCCCTCCCTCTCCACTGTATCTCCACTCCTTTCTAAACGTTCCCTCCTCTCCACTGTATCTCCACTCCTTTCTAAACGTTCCCTCCTCTCATTTACATTTTTACATTTAAGTCATTTAGCTGACGCTCTTATCCAGAGCGACTTACAATTTGGAAAGTTCATACATATTCATCCTGGTCCCCCCGTGGGGAATGAACCCACAACCCTGGCGTTGCAAGCGCCATGCTCTACCAACTGAGCCACAGGGGACGTTCCCTCCCTCTCCACTGTATCTCCACTCCTTTCTAAACGTTCCCTCCCTCTCCATGGTGCAGTATTCCATCTCTCTCTTAGTCTGTATGTCTCAGGGGGTCTCCTCAGCTCCAGATGTTTCCCCTCCTTCCCCCAGTTAGCACAGCTCTGAGATCAGTCAAGCCTCAGCCAGGGATAGAGGAGTACCAGGGTCTCCCTGGACCCCTGCTGTTCCAAGGACAGCCCCTGCTTTGAGGAGTGCCTCTCCGTAGGGAGGCTGTGGAGTGGGCATGCCAGGTGTTACCCCTCCCCAGGAGAGAACACAGCAGGCTGAGAGGCAGGGAGCGCTAGAGAACTGTGGCTAACCTAACTGTACAGCAGACTGTGTGACATCCAGGCTGGCTGAGTGTGTAGCAACAGAGGGAGTTAATAGTGCAGCTAAAGAGTTTTTGAACAGTGTTTTTGAACAGCGTTTTGGGGAAAATAGCTTGTTAATTTAAGTTGGTTAGTGTGGAATAGTGTTTTAAAAATGCTCTTGGATAATATTGTTGTGTACAGATGCACTATCTTAATTTGACCCTGCTTCTCACAGCAGGAAAATTATCCTGCAGCAACAGGAAATGTGAATGATTGTGTGGATTGTAATTAATGGGCATTTTTGTAGGTGGTGATACATTTATTGTTAGGCTAAATCAAATTTAGTTCCGTTTATTTGCACAAATAGAAAGGCAGTTTGAAACAGTAAATAACATCAACAGTATGTGCAGGAGTGGAAAAAAGCCCAAAACAGCTTGTCAGCAGTGTGGACATTTTAAAGTGAAATTACAACCTTTAGAAGCCTTGTTACAACCTTTAGAAGCCTTGTTACAACCTTTAGAAGCCTTGTTACAACCTTTAGAAACCTTGTTACAACCTTTAGAAGCCTTGTTACAACCTTTAGAAGCCTTGTTACAACCTTTAGAAGCCTTGTTACAACCTTTAGAAGCCTTGTTACAACCTTTAGAAGCCTTGTTACAACCTTTAGAAGCCTTGTTACAACCTTTAGAAGCCTTGTTACAACCTTTAGAAGCCTTGTTACAACCTTTAGAAACCTTGTTACAACCTTTAGAAACCTTGTTACAACCTTTAGAAGCCTTGTTACAACCTTTAGAAGCCTTGTTACAACCTTTAGAAGCCTTGTTACAACCTTTAGAAGCCTTGTTACAACCTTTAGAAGCCTTGTTACAACCTCCGATACACTACCAGTTGCATTTCCTGCTGTGCAACAGAGTGATCAAATTAACATAGCAGGTCTGTATGTGTGAGTGCATGCATTCAACTCTGTGTGTGTGTGTGTGTGTGTGTGTGTGTGTGTGTGTGTGTGTGTGTGTGTGTGTGTGTGTGTGTGTGTGTGTGTGTGTGTGTGTGTGTGTGTGTGTGTGTGTGTGTGTGTGTGTGTGTGTGTGTGTGTTTTGTTGTTGTTGTTGTTTCAGCGGGCAGGCTGGGGGTCCAGGAGGAGATCATTCATAACCTGGACTACTGTGACATCCTGGTGCTGGGGGAGGAGCTGAGGCCGGAGCAGGAGAGTCTCCAGCTGCAGCGTAGCACCCTGCTGGGGAAACACCTAGACGCCACCAACTCCACCTCAGGCATGTCTATATACGGTAAGTTACCATGGAAACATCTAACCTCCTGACATCTAACCCATATATAACCTCTGACCAACTCCACCTCTGGCATGTCTCCATCTATGTTACCATGCAAACACCTAACCATAACCCCTATCTTCCTCCATACCCATATCTTCCTCTATACCCATAACCCATATCTTCCTCTATAACCATAACCCCTATCTTCCTCCATACCCATATCTTCCTCTATAAAAATAACCCCCATCTTCCTCTATAACCATAACCCATAACTTCCTCTATACCCATAACCCATAACTTCCTCTATACCCATAACCCATATCTTCCTCTATACCCATAACCCATATCTTCCTCTATAACCATAACCCATATCTTCCTCTATACCCATAACCCATATCTTCCTCTATACCCATAAACCCTATCTTCCTCTATACCCATATCTCCCTCTATAACAATAACCCCCATCTTCCTCTATAACCATAACCCATAACTTCCTCTATACCCATAACCCATATCTTCCTCTATACCCATAACCCATATCTTCCTCTATAACCATAACCCATATCTTCCTCTATACCCATAACCCATATCTTCCTCTATACCCATAAACCCTATCTTCCTCTATACCCATATCTCCCTCTATAACAATAACCCCATCTTCCTCTATAACCATAACCCCTATCTTCCTCTATAACCATAACCCATATCTTCCTCTATACCCATAACCCATATCTTCCTCTATAACCATAACCCATATTTTCCTCTATACCCATAACCACTATCTTCCTCCATACCCATATCTTCCTCTATAACAATAACCCCCATCTTCCTCTATACCCATAACCCATATCTTCCTCTATACCCATAACCCCTATCTTCCTCTATAACAATAACCCCCATCTTCCTCTATACCCATAACCCATATCTTCCTCTATAACCATAACCCATATCTTCCTCTATAACCATAACCCATATCTTCCTCTATACCCATAACCCCCATCTTCCTCTATACCCATAACCCATATCTTCCTCTACAACCATAACCCCTATCTTCCTCAATACCCATAACCCATATCTTCCTCTATAACCATAACCCATATCTTCCTCTATACCCATAACCCCCATCTTCCTCTATACCCATAACCATATATTCCTCTATACCCATAACCCATATCTTCCTCTATAACCATAACCCATATCTTCCTCTATACCCATAACCCATATCTTCCCCTATAACCATAACCCATATCTTCCTCTATACCCATAACCCATATCTTCCTCTATACCCATAACCCCTATCTTCCTCTATACCCATAACCCCTATCTTCCTCTATAACCATAACCCATATATTCCTCTATACCCATAACCCATATCTTCCTCTATAACCATAACCCCTATCTTCCTCTATACCCATAACCCATATCTTCCTCTATAACCATAACCCATATCTTCCTCTATACCCATAACCCCTATCTTCCTCTATAACCATAACCCATATCTTCCTCTATACCCATAACCCCATCTTCCTCTATAACCATAACCCCTATCTTCCTCCATACCCATATCTTCCTCTATAACAATAACCCCCATCTTCCTCTATACCCATAACCCATATCTTCCTCTATACCCATAACCCCTATATTCCTCTATACCCATAACCCATATCTTCCTCTATACCCATAACCCATATCTTCCTCTATACCCATAACCCCTATCTTCCTCTATAACAATAACCCCCATCTTCCTCTATACCCATAACCCATATCTTCCTCTATACCCATAACCCCTATCTTCCTCTATACCCATATCTCCCTCTATAACAATAACCCCATCTTCCTCTATAACCATAACCCCTATCTTCCTCTATAACCATAACCCATATCTTCCTCTATACCCATAACCCATATCTTCCTCTATAACCATAACCCACATTTTCCTCTATACCCATAACCCCTATCATCCTCCATACCCATATCTTCCTCTATAACAATAACCCCCATCTTCCTCTATACCCATAACCCATATCTTCCTCTATACCCATAACCCATATCTTCCTCTATACCCATAACCCATATCTTCCTCTATACCCATAACCCATATTTTCCTCTATACCCATAACCTCTATCTTCCTCTATAACAATAACCCCCATCTTCCTCTATACCCATAACCCATATCTTCCTCTATACCCATAACCCATATCTTCCTCTATACCCATAACCCCTATCTTCCTCTATAACAATAACCCCCATCTTCCTCTATACCCATAACCCATATCTTCCTCTATAACCATAACCCATATCTTCCTCTATACCCATAACCCCCATCTTCCTCTATACCCATAACCCATATCTTCCTCTATAACCATAACCCCTATCTTCCTCAATACCCATAACCCATATCTTCCTCTATAACCATAACCCATATCTTCCTCTATACCCATAACCCCCATCTTCCTCTATACCCATAACCATATATTCCTCTATACCCATAACCCATATCTTCCTCTATAACCATAACCCATATCTTCCTCTATACCCATAACCCATATCTTCCCCTATAACCATAACCCATATCTTCCTCTATACCCATAACCCATATCTTCCTCTATACCCATAACCCCTATCTTCCTCTATACCCATAACCCCTATCTTCATCTATACCCATAACCCATATCTTCCTCTATAACCATAACCCATATCTTCCTCTATACCCATAACCCCTATCTTCCTCTATAACCATAACCCATATCTTCCTCTATACCCATAACCCCCATCTTCCTCTATAACCATAACCCCTATCTTCCTCCATACCCATATCTTCCTCTATAACAATAACCCCCATCTTCCTCTATACCCATAACCCATATCTTCCTCTATACCCATAACCCCTATCTTCCTCTATACCCATAACCCATATCTTCCTCTATACCCATAACCCATATCTTCCTCTATACCCATAACCCCTATCTTCCTCTATAACAATAACCCCCATCTTCCTCTATACCCATAACCCATATCTTCCTCTATACCCATAACCCCTATCTTCCTCTATACCCATATCTCCCTCTATAACAATAACCCCATCTTCCTCTATAACCATAACCCCTATCTTCCTCTATAACCATAACCCATATCTTCCTCTATACCCATAACCCATATCTTCCTCTATAACCATAACCCACATTTTCCTCTATACCCATAACCCCTATCATCCTCCATACCCATATCTTCCTCTATAACAATAACCCCCATCTTCCTCTATACCCATAACCCATATCTTCCTCTATACCCATAACCCATATCTTCCTCTATACCCATAACCCATATCTTCCTCTATACCCATAACCCATATTTTCCTCTATACCCATAACCTCTATCTTCCTCTATAACAATAACCCCCATCTTCCTCTATACCCATAACCCATATCTTCCTCTATACCCATAACCCATATCTTCCTCTATACCCATAACCCCTATCTTCCTCTATAACAATAACCCCCATCTTCCTCTATACCCATAACCCATATCTTCCTCTATAACCATAACCCATATCTTCCTCTATACCCATAACCCCCATCTTCCTCTATACCCATAACCCATATCTTCCTCTATAACCATAACCCCTATCTTCCTCTATACCCATAACCCATATCTTCCTCTATAACCATAACCCATATCTTCCTCTATACCCATAACCCATATCTTCCCCTATAACCATAACCCATATCTTCCTCTATACCCATAACCCATATCTTCCTCTATACCCATAACCCCTATCTTCCTCTATACCCATAACCCCTATCTTCCTCTATAACCATAACCCATATATTCCTCTATACCCATAACCCATATCTTCCTCTATAACCATAACCCATATCTTCCTCTATACCCATAACCCATATCTTCCTCTATAACCATAACCCATATCTTCCTCTATACCCATAACCCATATCTTCCCCTATAACCATAACCCATATCTTCCTCTATACCTATAACCCATATCTTCCTCTATACCCATAACCCATATCTTCCTCTATACCCATAACCCCTATCTTCCTCTATAACCATAACCCATATATTCCTCTATACCCATAACCCATATCTTCCTCTATAACCATAACCCCTATCTTCCTCTATACCCATAACCCATATCTTCCTCTATAACCATAACCCATATCTTCCTCTATACCCATAACCCCTATCTTCCTCTATAACCATAACCCATATCTTCCTCTATACCCATAACCCCCATCTTCCTCTATAACCATAACCCCTATCTTCCTCCATACCCATATCTTCCTCTATAACAATAACCCCCATCTTCCTCTATAACCATAACCCATATCTAACTCTATACCCATAACCCCTATATTCCTCTATACCCATAACCCATATCTTCCTCTATACCCATAACCCATATGTTCCTCTATACCCATAACCCATATCTTCCTCTATACCCATAACCCATATCTTCCTCTATACCCATAACCCCCATCTTCCTCTATAACCATAACCCCTATCTTCCTCCATACCCATATCTTCCTCTATAACAATAACCCCCATCTTCCTCTATAACCATAACCCATATCTAACTCTATACCCATAACCCCTATATTCCTCTATACCCATAACCCATATCTTCCTCTATAACCATAACCCATATCTTCCTCTATAACCATAACCCATATCTTCCTCTATACCCATAACCCCCATCTTCCTCTATACCCATAACCCATATCTTCCTCTACAACCATAACCCCTATCTTCCTCAATACCCATAACCCATATCTTCCTCTATAACCATAACCCATATCTTCCTCTATACCCATAACCCCTATCTTCCTCTATACCCATAACCCATATATTCCTCTATACCCATAACCCATATCTTCCTCTATAACCATAACCCATATCTTCCTCTATACCCATAACCCATATCTTCCCCTATAACCATAACCCATATCTTCCTCTATACCCATAACCCATATCTTCCTCTATACCCATAACCCCTATCTTCCTCTATACCCATAACCCCTATCTTCCTCTATAACCATAACCCATATATTCCTCTATACCCATAACCCATATCTTCCTCTATAACCATAACCCCTATCTTCCTCTATACCCATAACCCATATCTTCCTCTATAACCCTAACCCATATCTTCCTCTATACCCATAACCCCTATCTTCCTCTATAACCATAACCCATATCTTCCTCTATACCCATAACCCCCATCTTCCTCTATAACCATAACCCCTATCTTCCTCCATACCCATATCTTCCTCTATAACAATAACCCCCATCTTCCTCTATACCCATAACCCATATCTTCCTCTATACCCATAACCCCTATATTCCTCTATACCCATAACCCATATCTTCCTCTATAACCATAACCCCTATCTTCCTCTATACCCATAACCCATATCTTCCTCTATAACCATAACCCATATCTTCCTCTATACCCATAACCCCCATCTTCCTCTATACCCATAACCCATATCTTCCTCTATACCCATAACCCATATCTTCCTCTATAACCATAACCCATATCTTCCTCTATACCCATAACCCATATCTTCCCCTATAACCATAACCCATATCTTCCTCTATACCCATAACCCATATCTTCCTCTATACCCATAACCCCTATCTTCCTCTATACCCATAACCCCTATCTTCCTCTATAACCATAACCCATATATTCCTCTATACCCATAACCCATATCTTCCTCTATAACCATAACCCCTATCTTCCTCTATACCCATAACCCATATCTTCCTCTATAACCATAACCCATATCTTCCTCTATACCCATAACCCCTATCTTCCTCTATAACCATAACCCATATCTTCCTCTATACCCATAACCCCCATCTTCCTCTATAACCATAACCCCTATCTTCCTCCATACCCATATCTTCCTCTATAACAATAACCCCCATCTTCCTCTATAACCATAACCCATATCTAACTCTATACCCATAACCCCTATATTCCTCTATACCCATAACCCATATCTTCCTCTATACCCATAACCCATATGTTCCTCTATACCCATAACCCATATCTTCCTCTATACCCATAACCCATATCTTCCTCTATACCCATAACCCCCATCTTCCTCTATAACCATAACCCCTATCTTCCTCCATACCCATATCTTCCTCTATAACAATAACCCCCATCTTCCTCTATAACCATAACCCATATCTAACTCTATACCCATAACCCCTATATTCCTCTATACCCATAACCCATATCTTCCTCTATAACCATAACCCATATCTTCCTCTATAACCATAACCCATATCTTCCTCTATACCCATAACCCCCATCTTCCTCTATACCCATAACCCATATCTTCCTCTACAACCATAACCCCTATCTTCCTCAATACCCATAACCCATATCTTCCTCTATAACCATAACCCATATCTTCCTCTATACCCATAACCCCTATCTTCCTCTATACCCATAACCCATATATTCCTCTATACCCATAACCCATATCTTCCTCTATAACCATAACCCATATCTTCCTCTATACCCATAACCCATATCTTCCCCTATAACCATAACCCATATCTTCCTCTATACCCATAACCCATATCTTCCTCTATACCCATAACCCCTATCTTCCTCTATACCCATAACCCCTATCTTCCTCTATAACCATAACCCATATTTTCCTCTATACCCATAACCCATATCTTCCTCTATAACCATAACCCCTATCTTCCTCTATACCCATAACCCATATCTTCCTCTATAACCCTAACCCATATCTTCCTCTATACCCATAACCCCTATCTTCCTCTATAACCATAACCCATATCTTCCTCTATACCCATAACCCCCATCTTCCTCTATAACCATAACCCCTATCTTCCTCCATACCCATATCTTCCTCTATAACAATAACCCCCATCTTCCTCTATACCCATAACCCATATCTTCCTCTATACCCATAACCCCTATATTCCTCTATACCCATAACCCATATCTTCCTCTATACCCATAACCCATATCTTCCTCTATACCCATAACCCCTATCTTCCTCTATAACAATAACCCCCATCTTCCTCTATACCCATAACCCATATCTTCCTCTATACCCATAACCCCTATCTTCCTCTATACCCATATCTCCCTCTATAACAATAACCCCATCTTCCTCTATAACCATAACCCCTATCTTCCTCTATAACCATAACCCATATCTTCCTCTATACCCATAACCCATATCTTCCTCTATAACCATAACCCACATTTTCCTCTATACCCATAACCCCTATCATCCTCCATACCCATATCTTCCTCTATAACAATAACCCCCATCTTCCTCTATACCCATAACCCATATCTTCCTCTATACCCATAACCCATATCTTCCTCTATACCCATAATCCATATCTTCCTCTATACCCATAACCCATATTTTCCTCTATACCCATAACCTCTATCTTCCTCTATAACAATAACCCCCATCTTCCTCTATACCCATAACTCATATCTTCCTCTATACCCATAACCCATATCTTCCACTATACCCATAACCCCTATCTTCCTCTATAACAATAACCCCCATCTTCCTCTATACCCATAACCCATATCTTCCTCTATAACCATAACCCATATCTTCCTCTATACCCATAACCCCCATCTTCCTCTATACCCATAACCCATATCTTCCTCTATAACCATAACCCCTATCTTCCTCTATACCCATAACCCATATCTTCCTCTATAACCATAACCCATATCTTCCTCTATACCCATAACCCCCATCTTCCTCTATACCCATAACCCATATCTTCCTCTATACCCATAACCCATATCTTCCTCTATAACCATAACCCATATCTTCCTCTATACCCATAACCCATATCTTCCCCTATAACCATAACCCATATCTTCCTCTATACCCATAACCCATATCTTCCTCTATACCCATAACCCCTATCTTCCTCTATACCCATAACCCCTATCTTCCTCTATAACCATAACCCATATATTCCTCTATACCCATAACCCATATCTTCCTCTATAACCATAACCCATATCTTCCTCTATACCCATAACCCATATCTTCCTCTATAACCATAACCCATATCTTCCTCTATACCCATAACCCATATCTTCCCCTATAACCATAACCCAAAGCTTCCTCTATACCCATAACCCATATCTTCCTCTATACCCATAACCCATATCTTCCTCTATACCCATAACCCCTATCTTCCTCTATAACCATAACCCATATATTCCTCTATACCCATAACCCCTATCTTCCTCTATAACCATAACCCATATCTTCCTCTATACCCATAACCCATATCTTCCTCTATAACCATAACCCATATTTTCCTCTATACCCATAACCCCTATCATCCTCCATACCCATATCTTCCTCTATAACAATAACCCCCATCTTCCTCTATACCCATAACCCATATCTTCCTCTATACCCATAACCCCTATATTCCTCTATACCCATAACCCATATCTTCCTCTATACCCATAACCCATATCTTCCTCTATACCCATAACCCCTATCTTCCTCTATAACAATAACCCCCATCTTCCTCTATACCCATAACCCATATCTTCCTCTATACCCATAACCCCTATCTTCCTCTATACCCATATCTCCCTCTATAACAATAACCCCATCTTCCTCTATAACCATAACCCCTATCTTCCTCTATAACCATAACCCATATCTTCCTCTATACCCATAACCCATATCTTCCTCTATAACCATAACCCACATTTTCCTCTATACCCATAACCCCTATCATCCTCCATACCCATATCTTCCTCTATAACAATAACCCCCATCTTCCTCTATACCCATAACCCATATCTTCCTCTATACCCATAACCCATATCTTCCTCTATACCCATAATCCATATCTTCCTCTATACCCATAACCCATATTTTCCTCTATACCCATAACCTCTATCTTCCTCTATAACAATAACCCCCATCTTCCTCTATACCCATAACCCATATCTTCCTCTATACCCATAACCCATATCTTCCACTATACCCATAACCCCTATCTTCCTCTATAACAATAACCCCCATCTTCCTCTATACCCATAACCCATATCTTCCTCTATAACCATAACCCATATCTTCCTCTATACCCATAACCCCCATCTTCCTCTATACCCATAACCCATATCTTCCTCTATAACCATAACCCCTATCTTCCTCTATACCCATAACCCATATCTTCCTCTATAACCATAACCCATATCTTCCTCTATACCCATAACCCCCATCTTCCTCTATACCCATAACCCATATCTTCCTCTATACCCATAACCCATATCTTCCTCTATAACCATAACCCATATCTTCCTCTATACCCATAACCCATATCTTCCCCTATAACCATAACCCATATCTTCCTCTATACCCATAACCCATATCTTCCTCTATACCCATAACCCCTATCTTCCTCTATACCCATAACCCCTATCTTCCTCTATAACCATAACCCATATATTCCTCTATACCCATAACCCATATCTTCCTCTATAACCATAACCCATATCTTCCTCTATACCCATAACCCATATCTTCCTCTATAACCATAACCCATATCTTCCTCTATACCCATAACCCATATCTTCCCCTATAACCATAACCCAAAGCTTCCTCTATACCCATAACCCATATCTTCCTCTATACCCATAACCCATATCTTCCTCTATACCCATAACCCCTATCTTCCTCTATAACCATAACCCATATATTCCTCTATACCCATAACCCCTATCTTCCTCTATAACCATAACCCATATCTTCCTCTATACCCATAACCCATATCTTCCTCTATAACCATAACCCATATTTTCCTCTATACCCATAACCCCTATCATCCTCCATACCCATATCTTCCTCTATAACAATAACCCCCATCTTCCTCTATACCCATAACCCATATCTTCCTCTATACCCATAACCCCTATCTTCCTCTATACCCATAACCCATATCTTCCTCTATACCCATAACCCATATCTTCCTCTATACCCATAACCTCTATCTTCCTCTATAACAATAACCCCCATCTTCCTCTATACCCATAACCCATATCTTCCTCTATACCCATAACCCATATCTTCCTCTATACCCATAACCCCTATCTTCATCTATAACAATAACCCCCATCTTCCTCTATACCCATAACCCATATCTTCCTCTATAACCATAACCCATATATTCCTCTATAACCATAACCCATATCTTCCTCTATACCCATAACCCCCATCTTCCTCTATACCCATAACCCATATCTTCCTCTATAACCATAACCCCTATCTTCCTCTATACCCATAACCCATATCTTCCTCTATAACCATAACCCATATCTTCCTCTATACCCATAACCCCCATCTTCCTCTATACCCATAACCCATATCTTCCTCTATACCCATAACCCATATCTTCCTCTATAACCATAACCCATATCTTCCTCTATACCCATAACCCATATCTTCCCCTATAACCATAACCCATATCTTCCTCTATACCCATAACCCATATCTTCCTCTATACCCATAACCCCTATCTTCCTCTATACCCATAACCCCTATCTTCCTCTATAACCATAACCCATATATTCCTCTATACCCATAACCCATATCTTCCTCTATAACCATAACCCATATCTTCCTCTATACCCATAACCCATATCTTCCTCTATACCCATAACCCATATCTTCCTCTATACCCATAACCCCTATCTTCCTCTATAACCATAACCCATATCTTCCTCTATACCCATAACCCCCATCTTCCTCTATAACCATAACCCCTATCTTCCTCCATACCCATATCTTCCTCTATAACAATAACCCCCATCTTCCTCTATACCCATAACCCATATCTTCCTCTATACCCATAACCCCTATCTTCCTCTATACCCATAACCCATATCTTCCTCTATACCCATAACCCATATCTTCCTCTATACCCATAACCCCTATCTTCCTCTATAACAATAACCCCCATCTTCCTCTATACCCATAACCCATATCTTCCTCTATAACCATAACCCATATCTTCCTCTATAACCATAACCCATATCTTCCTCTATACCCATAACCCCCATCTTCCTCTATACCCATAACCCATATCTTCCTCTATAACCATAACCCATATCTTCCTCTATAACCATAACCCATATCTTCCTCTATACCCATAACCCATATCTTCCTCTATACCCATAACCCATATCTTCCTCTATAACCATAACCCATATATTCCTCTATAACCATAACCCATATCTTCCTCTATACCCATAACCCATATCTTCCTCTATACCCATAACCCATATCTTCCTCTATACTCATAACCCCTATCTTCCTCTATACCCATAACCTCTATCTTCCTCTATAACCATAACCCATATCTTCCTCTATACCCATAACCCCTATCTTCCTCTATAACCATAACCCATATCTTCCTCTATACCCATAACCCATATCTTCCTCTATAACCATAACCCATATCTTCCTCTATACCCATAACCCCCATCTTCCTCTATACCCATAACCCATGTCTTCCTCTATACCCATAACCCATATTTTCCTCTATAACCATAACCCATATCTTCCTCTATACCCATAACCCATATCTTCCTCTATAACCATAACCCATATCTTCCTCTATACCCATAACCCATATCTTCCTCTATACCCATAACCCCCATCTTCCTCTATACCCATAACCCATATCTTCCTCTATACCCATAACCCATATCCTCCTCTATACCCATAACCCCCATCTTCCTCTATACCCATAACCCATATCTTCCTCTATAACAATAACCCCCATCTTCCTCTATACCCATAACCCATATCTTCCTCTATACCCATAACCCATATCTTCCTCTATACCCATAACCCATATCTTCCTCTATACCCATAACCCATATCTTCCTCTATACCCATTACCCATATCTTCCTCTATAACCATAACCCATATCTTCCTCTATAACCATAACCCATATCTTCCTCTATAACCATAACCCATATCCTCCTCTATAACCATGACCCATATTTTCCTCTATAGCCATAACCCATATCTTCCTCTATACCCATAACCCCCATCTTCCTCTATAACCATAACCTCTATCTTCCTCTATAACCATAACCTCTATCTTCCTCTATAACCATAACCCCCATCTTCCTCTATACCCATAACCCCCATCTGCCTCTATAACCATAACCTCTATCTTCCTCTATAACCATAACCCCCATCTTCCTCTATACCCATAACCTCTATCTTCCTCTATAACCATAACCCCCATCTTCCTCTATACCCATAACCCCCAACTGCCTCTATACCCATAACCTCTATCTTCCTCTATAACCATAACCCCCATCTTCCTCTATACCCATAACCTCTATCTTCCTCTATACCCATAACCCCCATCTGCCTCTATAACCATAACCTCTATCTTCCTCTATAACCATAACCCCCATCTTCCTCTATACCCATAACCTCTATCTTCCTCTATAACCATAACCCCCATCTTCCTCTATACCCATAACCCCCATCTGCCTCTATACCCATAACCCCCATCTGCCTCTATACCCATAACCTCTATCTTCCTCTATAACCATAACCCCCATCTTCCTCTATACCCATAACCCCCATCTGCCTCTATACCCATAACCCCCATCTGCCTCTATACCCATAACCTCTATCTTCCTCTATACCCATAACCCCCATCTGCCTCTATACCCATAACCTCTATCTTCCTCTATAACCATAACCCCCATCTTCCTCTATACCCATAACCTCTATCTTCCTCTATAACCATAACCCCCATCTTCCTCTATACCCATAACCCCCATCTGCCTCTATACCCATAACCCCCATCTGCCTCTATACCCATAACCTCTATCTTCCTCTATAACCATAACCCCCATCTTCCTCTATACCCATAACCCCCATCTGCCTCTATACCCATAACCCCCATCTGCCTCTATACCCATAACCTCTATCTTCCTCTATACCCATAACCCCCATCTGCCTCTATACCCATAACCTCTATCTTCCTCTATAACCATAACCCCCATCTTCCTCTATACCCATAACCTCTATCTTCCTCTATAACCATAACCCCCATCTTCCTCTATAACCATAACCCCCATCTTCCTCTATACCCATAACCCCCATCTTCCTCTATAACCATAACCCCCATCTGCCTCTATACCCATAACCTCTATCTTCCTCTATAACCATAACCCCCATCTTCCTCTATAACCATAACCCCCATCTTCCTCTATAACCATAACCCCCATCTTCCTCTATAACCATAACCCCCATCTGCCTCTATACCCATAACCCCCATCTTCCTCTATACCCATAACCCCCATCTTCCTCTATAACCATAACCCCCATCTTCCTCTATACCCATAACCTCTATCTTCCTCTATAACCATAACCCCCATCTGCCTCTATACCCATAACCTCTATCTTCCTCTATAACCATAACCCCCATCTTCCTCTATACCCATAACCCCCATATCTTCCTCTATACCCATAACCCCCATCTTCCTCTATAACCATAACCCCCATCTGCCTCTATACCCATAACCTCTATCTTCCTCTATAACCATAACCTCTATCTTCCTCTATACCCATAACCTCTATCTTCCTCTATAACCATAACCCCCATCTTCCTCTATAACCATAACCCCCATCTGCCTCTATAACCATAACCCCCATCTGCCTCTATACCCATAACCTCTATCTTCCTCTATACCCATAACCTCTATCTTCCTCTATAACCATAACCCCCATCTTCCTCTATAACCATAACCCCCATCTTCCTCTATAACCATAACCCCCATCTGCCTCTATAACCATAACCCCCATCTGCCTCTATAACCATAACCCCCATCTGCCTCTATACCCATAACCCCCATCTTCCTCTATACCCATAACCCCCATCTTCCTCTATAACCATAACCCCCATCTTCCTCTATACCCATAACCCCCATCTTCCTCTATACCCATAACCCCCATCTGCCTCTATACCCATAACCCCTATCTTCCTCTATAACCATAACCCCCATCTTCCTCTATACCCATAACCCCCATCTTCCTCTATAACCATAACCCCCATCTTCCTCTATACCCATAACCTCTATCTTCCTCTATACCCATAACCCCTGTATCTATGAAACTGGTAGTGACCATGGAAACATGTCCACCATCTCTCTTAGGTGTGGACTCCATGTCCAACTATGAGCAGGTGATCAGACAGGTGCATTACCACAACTGGTACCCCGCCCAGACCCCAGACAGGAAGTTCCGTCTCACCTGCTCCGAGCTCAACGGACGCTACACCAGCAATGAGTACACCCTGGAGGTCAGTGGACTAGAGAGTGGAACGATAAAGATATAGGAATTCCAATGTTCCTGTGCTTTTAGAGATTACATTTGTTAAGACAATTCCTGACTTGAGACCCCTTTCCTTCTATGTTCTTGCTCTAGCCAGAAAGCCTCTGACAGTTGTGTGTCTAATAGTCCTTATTTGTAGTTTACTCTTGTATTTTCTGAGACATTTATCTTATTATACCTATAACCTTGCTCTCTATTCTTGCCCCACCCAGATCAGTGTACTCCACAAATCAGAGGCTGGGGAGCATGTCAATCACATGGTAGCCCCGCCCCAGTACATGCAAGTGGTTCATCATCCGGCCATGGTCCACAGTCTATACCCCACACACGGTTCAGGTAAGACTGTAGAATCATCAGTCTATACCCCACACACGGTTCAGGTAAGACTGTAGAATCATCAGTCTATACCCCACACACGGTTCAGGTAAGACTGTAGAATCATCAGTCTATACCCCACACACAGCTCACTATAGAATCATCAGTCTATACCCCACACACAGCTCACTATAGAATCATCAGTCTATACCCCACACACAGCTCACTATAGAATCATCAGTCTATACCCCACACACAGCTCACTATAGAATCATCAGTCTATACCCCACACACAGCTCACTATAGAATCATCAGTCTATACCCCACACACAGCTCACTATAGAATCATCAGTCTATACCCCACACACAGCTCAGGTAGGACTTAACCATCAAGCCTGATAATTCTGTTCCAGACCAACATTAGCACACCTAATTCAATTAATCAAAGGTGTTGATGAGCAGTTGATGAGTTGAAGTGGGTGTGTTCATAGATCTTCAGGACCCAGTGAGTCCACTCTATTGCTAGCACAGAGACAGTGATACATCTTAGTTAAAAACAGAGAGAGGCTGGTGAAAAGGACCCTACAGATCTCAATCTTGAAAACTGTGTGTGCATGTGTAAATAGCTACTATTATAAGAGAGAGAGAGAGAGAGAGAGAGAGAGAGAGAGAGAGAGAGAGAGAGAGAGAGAGAGAGAGAGAGAGAGAGAGAGAGAGAGAGAGAGAGAGAGAGAGAGAGAGAGAGAGAGAGAGATTGTCCTATGATTTTTGTTTTCAGCTATGTCAACTTGTTAACAGTTGTTAATTGGGAAAGCAGTACTGTACCTGTTGTTGTGTTCTGCATTCTCATCCCATTTCACTATGTGTCGCCTCATCTGTCAGACACACGCACACACGCACACACACACACAATAACGCAGAGTGCTTTCCGCCTGACAGAGGGAATAGAAAAATAGAAAAAGATTTTCCGATAGTGTCTTTAATGAAGTGAATAATGTACATTGTTCTGTTAGGAGACCATACACACCCTCTAGCAACATTCTGTGTGCATTCATGTATATATACTGAGGGGGCTTTTACATGAGAGAGATCAATGGCTATGGATTGGTCTTTAAAAAATCTCTGTCTGTGTGTGTAATAAGGAAGCAGACTGAATCAAATGACCAATTAAAAGAGTCCTCTGTAGCTGGATGAACACACACATTTCTAATATCTTCTCTGAAGGAGAGAGAGAGGAGGCAGGGTGGTGATCTTATTTTGAAAGTACAGTACAGATAAACATTACAGATCAAGGACCTTCTGTTTGTTTGTGTGTGTGTGTGTGTGTGTGTGTGTGTGTGTGTGTGTGTGTGTGTGTGTGTGTGTGTGTGTGTGTGTGTGTGTGTGTGTGTGTGTGTGTGTGTGTGTGTGTGTGTGTGTGTGTGTGTGTGTGTGTGTGTGTGTGTGTGTGGTAATGCACCCATTATGTGTTCGTGCGTACAACTAAGATATTTTGGTTGTGTGCAAAACCAAATATTTGTAATGTGTGTGGGTGCACCATGTTACTTAACATACATTAACATTACCTTTCCCCCCAGGAGTCCCCAGTGCTGCCACAGTGGTGATAGTGATCTGTATCGCCGCCCTGGTGGTGGTGGTTGTGCTAGGCATCTACCGTATTCACCTGACACACCAACAGGAGGGCAGGAGCTCAGACACAACCAAGGAGGGAGAGCTGGACTGGGACGACTCAGCGCTCAATATCACAGTCAATCCTATGGAGGTAAGGGGAAGAGGGGGGAGACTGAAAACAAAACAGTGGGGGAGAGGCGAGGGAGGAATAAAGGAAGGAAGGTGAGTGTTGTAGGGACCAGATGTTGGAACAGCCTTAAGGGCAGTAAGTAGGAGGAGGCAGCAGGATGAGGGGCAAGATACTGTCCAGTATATTAACAGTGAAAGGTGGTTCCAGGTGAATGACAAAATCCTATGAATAGTTACATAATCTTTACAGAATACAGGTTTGAATAGAAATCAAAACCCTGAGCCTCAATCAGGCCTACCCTGCCAAACCAACAGTAGCAGGTTGGGGTATACCAGGTTATGGACAGCCTCCAAAACAGCTCACAGACCAGAGCTAGAACATCACTCCAGCTCATAGGTGAAACAGGTACCTTTATACCTATGGCCCCTCCTTATGGAACCTACCATTAAACATGGTGCTCTTTACCCATTAAATCATGTAACAGGCATCGTCATTATATTACATATTACATCTAAATAAACATCTTAAACATTCCTGGCTTATCCTCAATGCGGGAAATCTTTAAATGAATGAATACACATTTCATAACAATAGTTCTGCAATCTGCGTATGGTCCCATTACGCACGGACATGATAGACAAGACATGGCGCTCCGAGATGTGCCAACTTCAAACACAGGACACATTACAATATGGAAATAAACAAACTTCTTTCTTGTCAGTGTAGCAGGTGTTCATGTGCCCCTGAACATCACATCCACTTGGAGGATTGCAAAAGGGTCAATTAATACATTTAAGTATGAAACTGAAATTCGTCACAACGCAACTTGACCAAACATTTGCTCGACACACAATTAGCCTTACGCACAATAAATAGCCATGATACTGGCAAAAGAGGGAAATAACAACAGTATACACCTTTAGGATAAATTAATTACTAGATATATGGGGACACATGAATGCGCTAAACAAGGGGAATTCAATAATTAGTGACGAGAGGTACTGAGTTAGCTTCGTCACAGTAAGAAAAGAGAGAATGGACTGAAATAGAGTAACGAAGATAGAGGGCAGAGGGAGGAATGGCAGGGAAGAGGAGAGAAAGGGAGAAATGGGACATAGTGAAAGAGAGTAGGATACACAAGGGCCACAGTAATCAGCTCCAGAACCTGTTACACAGCTGTTGCCTCTCTGTGCCCCATGCAGAGTTTCCAGGAGCCCCAGGAAGCTGAGGAAGAGGCCAGTGAGGAGGAGGAGGAAGATGAAGAGGATGACATCACCAGCACAGAGTCAGACGACAGCGAGGAGGAGGAGGTCCCAGGAGCTCACAGGGTACAACAGAGCAGCAAGAGGGGCCAGCTGGACTGGGACAACTCTACATTAACCTACTGAATAAAATTATACATACACACTGATGCACACACATACACACTGATGTTTATACACACACGCTGAGGCATCAACATACTCACTACTATAAAATAAATTGTTCAAATCATGAGACTACCTGAGATTTCTCTGAGTTGAGGTAACATCTCCCCCTATTGGTGAAAAAGGAAATGGTATTAAGAATAGAATGAGCACTATGTGATAACACACATAAACACATACACGTCACACACACACACATACACATCACACACACACACATACACGTCACACACACACACACGTCACACACACACACATACACGTCACACACACACACATACACGTCACACACACACACACACACACATACATACACGTCACACACACACACATACGTCACACACACACACACATACGTCACACACACACACACACACATACGTCACACACACACACACACACACACACACACACACACACACACACACACACACACACACACACACACACACACACACACACACACACACACACACACACACACACACACACACACACACACACACACACACACACACCAGCCTGTATTTAAAAAGACTCCTTTCCTTTATGTCAAACTATGTGGTGTTAACTAAAAGCTACCCTGTGGTACTCCAATGCTGTAATACTATCCTGTGGTCTTGAGTACCCCAGACCTCAAGCCCTAGTCCACAAACTGAAACCTTAACTACTGTTTTTTACTGAGACTGTGAAAAAAAGACAACAAAATGTGAAAATACTGTATACGACTGAAATTGCTTGTCGAACATCTGTTTTCCACCTATTTTTTCAGGGTCTAAAATCTTGTCTGAGAAACTGTGGTCCTATAGGTCGCTGTGATCTTTTGTAATGGTAACAACCAACTAATGAAACAAATACCAAATGATAGTCTTTGGGTGGAGTTTTCCTTTAAGATGGTACAGTCCAGTATAGAGGAACACCTTCGATCCTTACCTTGATACACTATATTGCAAAAGTATGTGGACACCCGCATCAAATTAGTGGATTCGGCTATTTCAGTCACACCCGTTGCTGATGGGTGTATAAAATCGAGCTCACAGCCATGCAATCTCCATAGACACACAATGTCAGTAGAATGGCCCTACTTAAGAGCTCAGTGACTTTCAACATGGCACTGTCATTGGATGTCACCTTTCCAACAAGTTAGTTCATCAAATTTCTGCCCTGCTAGAGCTGCCCCTGTCAACTGTAAGTGCTGTTATTGGGAAGTGGAAACATCTAGGAGCAACAACGGCTCAGCCGTGAGGGGAAGGCCACAGAAGCTCACAGAACAGGACCGCCGAGTACTGAAGCGCGTAATGCGCTAAAAGATTATGTCCTCGGTTGCAACACTCACTACCGAATTCAAAACTGCCTCTGGAAGCAACGTCAGCACATTCTAGATTATGCTATGCTTCCAACTTTGTGGCAACAGTTTGGGGAAGGCCCTTTCCTGTTTCAGCATGACAATGCCCCCGTGCACAAAGCAAGGTTTTCTCACGCAATTGCACACCCTATAGAAATGTTGCGCAACATGAGCTCATGGGAACTCATGAAGTGTTTGATTAGATTTTCGATTAGATTTTCATTGATGTCAGAGTGATTAGAGGGACAATACAGTGCTGAGTACCAGGCAGTTAGCAAGTTTGGTAGACTACTAACTACCATCAGCAGCATAAGAGCTCGACATTTCAATTCCAGTAGGGCTGTTGCGGTGACCTTATTACCGGTGTGGCGGTAATAAGGTCACCGCAACAGCCCTACATACCGAAATGGTTTGTCGAGATCGGTGTGGAAGAACTTGACTGGCCTGCACAGAGCCCTGACCTCAACACCATCTAACACCATTGGAATGAATTGGAATGCCGACTGCAAGCCAGGCATAATCGGCCAACATCAGTGCCCGACATCACTAATGCTCTTATGGCTGAATGGAAGCAAGTCCTCGCAGCAATGTTCCAACATCTAGTGGAAAGCCTTCCCAGAAGAGTGGAGGCTGTTATAGAAGCAAAGGGGGGACCAACTCCATATTAATGCCCATGATTTTGGAATGAGATGTTTGACGAGCAGGTGTCCACACACTTTTGGTCATGTAGTGTATCTGTGTTCAGTATATCATACCTTTTGTCCATTGCATCACATTTAAATTTAAGACGAAATAAGAAAAAAATATTATTGCATTGATTTGCAATATTTTAATACCTGAAAAATATGTTGGGTTTATTGCAATGGAATATATTTTATTTATCACTGCGTATTTAAGCCTGGATGAGGTGTCTAGGTGATTTTACATTTGGCGTAACCAATGGCACTAAACAATCTTTATTTGTTTTTTGATTGGTGTCCTGTTGGAGATGTTGTAGTTACTTGAGGCATAATCATGCAGTTGCAACATTACAGAATGTTCAGATAGAAATATGTTGCATAGAACAGACACGTTTCTCTGTCATGCAAAACAATAACCATGTCAGCTCCATGCATTTAATTTCTATCTTCAATATTCTGTACCCAACTGAATAAGCACCCAGGTGAAAGTTGACCTTGTCTGTTCTGTTTTTTTTGGACACACTATAAGAGAGAAGGAACCTTGTACATTTTGATATGTTCCTCTTGCCTGTACATACTGACTAGAGTAGGTGACCCTGCCCTGAACCTAGCAAAGCTCCTCCCTCTGTTCATCTGTATGTATGCACCCCCCTCCCCCCATCTGTATGTACTAACCCGCCCATGTCAATTAAATCTGTTCATATCGCACCAAACCCACCCCTCTCTCTATGTTTGTATCTCAATGTTCAGTTCATTCCAAATGGCTGTGCTTTCTGTCTCTGTTAAGACAGACAAGACAAACAGACACCGCTGTTCCTACATTTTAGGATGGGAGACAACAGTGGGAAATGATCATGGAAGTTAAACCAATTTAAACCCAACTTAAACTGGTTAATGGGCAGGGCATGTATAGGGTGTTGTCTTCTGTCTTTCTGTAGTCAATCCCAGCAATCCCCCTTACCCCTATCGTACACAGTACACCTATTACAAAATGTTATTTTACCTGCCATGAGGAGAAATTGAAAGTTTCTATTGTCTTCATTTTGGTATTTGACTGTGTGACCCTGCTTGATGTATTCCTTCCCGGGGATAGTCCTTTGGTTCTAGCTGTACCCGTACCCCCTTTGAACCTTGCTGGACTTTGCATCAATCCTCCCCAATGGTCTCCCAACGTTTGTTTTAGAACAGTGGTCACCAACATTTGAGTCAAGATCACTTTCGCAGTCAAAAGGCAAGCCAAGATCTACCACTCAGAGAATTATTTTTACATTAACCTAATAAAAACAGCTCTGTAAGAATGAGATTTGTGCAGTACACTTAATACATTATCTTAGCATATTGGCTATATGCCTGGCCTGCCAATATTATTTTTCTCAGACCATATTATATTTCAAAACTCGAGCTTTGATAAACTAGATCGGTTGGTGTAGCACTTGTGAGGCACAGCTGAGCATGAATTGAAATAATTCGCTTTTTTATTTTACTGGACTGATGGTACCTGCTTCTGATGGGCATGGTGATTTTAAGACAACTGGGAACTCTGAAAAAACGAGGTCAAACCAAGAAGTCAGTGAACTTCACGTCGGAAAGTCGGAGTTCTAGAAAGATGCTAGCGTTTACGAGTTGGATGACCATTCAAAACTATTTTCCATAGTCGGATCTCGCTTTTTCCGAGTTCCCAGTTGTCTTGAACGATTGAAAGACAATGAATCCCGAGTTCCCAGTTATTTGGGGGGAAAACAGTCTCAGTGGACGGATGGAGTGAGCAGCAGACGGTCCTTGCTCTCCTTCCTTTCCTCCAGTGGGACTGACTAGAGAGAGGGGACACAGTCTTCCACCTGATGGCAAAACTCGAGTCGCACCACACCTGCCTCGGCACAAATTCATGTTGTTCCTATGACCAGCGAAAGTGAAATACTCCTCGATATTAAAATACAATCGACGAGCTGCTAATAATAATAAAAACGCAGGGCTATCCATACACTTGGCTACTCGTTCATTTTCCGGGGTCGTGAAAGATGTAGGTAGGCACCGTGAATTGAGCTATCCGATTGGCCAGCCCCAAAAGCGCACTCGATTTAGCCACATATCTCCCGGTCCGCTGGGTAGGCGGAGTTGAACTTTTCAGACAAATGAAATGGTTAAAAATGGGAAAACTTTGCCTACCCGGTGCCCAGGGCTTCTGAATCAAGTTGAACGTACTGTCAACAGCGCAACACGGGGAAAAGGAGCGCAAGCTTATGCCGTTATCGTTGGCTTTTCTACAGAAATGTTTGGTGATAGACTAGGAATGCCTTGAAGATCAACATGTCAATCAACATTAAATAAAGGTTAAATTTATAAAATAAATAAAAATCGCGATCCACCGGTTGGTGACCACTGTTATAGAAGAAGAAGAAGGTGAAAATAAATATCATCCTTGTAAAATGTGTAAAACCTTTTTTCGGTTTTTCTTGATTTTTTCTTTGGACTGTTTTTCTTAGTTTACTTTAGATGGTCACTACAACACTTTCTGTAAATTGACCAATAAAGACTTGTTTTAGAATCTAGCTGTGTCTCATTCATTCTGCAGTCACTTATCAATTTATTCAATACAGAAAACAACTAGGCCTAGAGAATGTGTGAATTAAAATGGGGTGGGAAATACTCAGCCGCGGGTCACTAATTAGTCATATAGTTAAGTCTATGGACATTTCAGTCTATGGTATTACAAAGCTATGAAAGGTATTAGACCAATTTAACAGTTTAACCCTCCTGTTATGTTAGTTTCATGTTAATTAATTCTGTGTTCTCGGTCCAAAATGACCGTCCCATTATAGCGGATTATAAATCCATAATAATACATATATCACCTAATGTTATGTTAGATCTTTTTATCAACTTAAATTCTTGTGATCATTACAAGTTTTGAAATTCTATTTGCTATTTATGGCCTGTAGGCCTTGTTGACCTGAGCTCCTACAACTCTTTTTAGAGTAAAAAAAACTGGATTATTGGATTATTTTGACTATAGCATATACTCAGATGAAACCTATTGTGCTATTTATCACTGACTACTTTGTGTCAAAGTTTAACAAGGACTCTCTACTCCTCACCAGTGTCATGATCAAAGATATGATCAAGAGCCTCGCATACAGTATATTGTTTGATCATTGTGCTGCCATAGAATGAATTGTGAGCAAGGCCTCAAAAAAGCTTTATATACCAGAGCTGCAAGAAAAGTTCTATATATTATTGAAACAATTTTGCGATTGTTTGTGAGAATGCCAACAGGTGTGGTTCCCGTGGAGGAAAGATTCTATTGGGGAAAGGTTACCGTGGGGGTTGCCATGGAAGCCAAGAAGGGGAGTGTGTGTTTAATCCAATGTCAAATTTAATACAATGTCTCCATCTAGTGGCCATTTCTAGTGATGTGTTTATTGGTAGTGTTTTATCAACTTTTTCCCCACTTCGAAGAAATAGGCTGTAGAGAATCATATTAAAGCGCTGGGCTTGGAATTTGACCAGGTTACCACATAATTCGGCCGCCACGGACGCTGCCATAATAACGTCATAGACGGCCGAAAGTGTACGTCATAGTAAAACAGCTGAGATATTCCCGCGAGTTTCACTTTTTGATCACACTCAGACGTGCTGAAGAACGTAAGTGCCTCAGTAGCGGCCCATCTGCAATGCAATGAAAAATGCAGATTAATTAACTAGATTAGGCTAATTAAATATAAAGATCTCTAGTAGAATTTGCAACCAAAATGTAGGCCAATGAGTGAAATAGAAAGTAGGCTAGCCTAACGAGCGAAATCTAATAATGACATGGTTTTCTTTAGGATATCGCATAAAATACAACTGGGAATCTCTTATCTAATACAAGAATGCTTGGTACTGATTCTGAATCCGGCTGTTGGCCGCGCTTGAGGTCTTCGAAGAAGCGCAACAACCCCAAAGCCAAACACGCAGGAAAGGAGATAGGGTATGAAGCCTGAAACAGATAAAAAGCCTAACAAGTACTGAAGTAGTGCCATATATTATTTTTATTCTTATATGGACAGGAATAACAGAAATAGTCATCTGAAAATGTCTGGCATAGTGGGGGGATGATATTGTAGTGTAACTGTGATGACTACATTAGTATTTTTTCCAGCTCTCCCCTCTCTGACCCCTAAGCCTGCCTGTTACCCCTTCTAGCTCTCAGGATGCCCAGACAAAAACTGAGTTTGACCCAGTGACCCGCTCCCTGGCTCTCCACCTGTGCTGCCCAGCCTGTGACACTCTCCTCCTCCAGCCTGTGTCTCTGCCCTGTGGCCACTGCCTCTGCCGGCCTTGCCTGGAAGGCGTCCGCAAGAAGCCATCCAGCACCAAGGCCTCTGATGCCGAGCAACCTCAGCCCTGCTCCCAGTGCCCTTGCTGCCTGGTCCACTACTCCCTCCAGCCCGGCGAGGCCTGGCCCTTCCCAGAGAACCTTCTCCTGGCTAACATGGCTGAGCAGCTCCTGGAAAGGCTTGAGGGCCTGAGACGGGTGAAGCAACCCAAAAACACCCGTGCCAAGAAGTTACCCCTGAGGATGACCGCCTGCGAGATCTGCTCTAAGCAGCGCGAGGCCCAGCGCTACTGCCAAACCTGCGGCCTCAACTACTGTGCCAAGTGCCTGAGAAAACTCCATGGCAAACGGGCATTCCAGGCCCACGTGCTGACGGAGCCCGTGGAGAGCGGGTGCCGCGATCCATGCCCCATCCACCACGACCGCTCCCTGTCCCACTGTTGCCTTGACGACGGAGCTCTGGGGTGCCAGGCGTGCATGGAACAGGGGCACCAGGGACACGATGTGTCACCAGTCCACGAGGCCCGCGCCCACAGGGAGTTGGGCATCCGCAATTCCCTAGAGCAGGCTGGGAAGGGTAAGGTCATGTCTACTACTCTAATTTCATGGATTTATGTCATTAATTTGACATCTTAATGTTGCTGCACAAACAGCTTTTGTTCAGTTAATTAGCTTTCATAAGTGCAGCCAGAATCTACCAGTGCTAAGCTTTCACATCTTAATTACTGCAAGTAAAAAATACATTCTCAAAATCCCATCTTTGTGAACCACAGTAATGGAAGCCAATGTTCCCTCAAAAAAATTTTGGCACTGAGCAAATTTCAGGTCTGCTGAGTACAAATTTGAACATCTAGAAAATTCAGTGCAAATTCCAGCGCAAGTTTACTGTGAACACTGAGGTCGTACTCGCTTTAAGTTCCAGTTTTAACAGTGGTCAGGTAGGCTACTATGGATATTTGATCATAATGTATGTCTATCAGAGTGGCCTACCATCAAAAGCAATGGGGAAAAATACATCCCATAACATTTTAACATGGAAATAGCTGTTCTATCAATCAGCCTACAGTAGCAGCCAATGTGTGGTGTTCAATGTAAGCCTACATTCAACATTACCTTGTTATCCACTTGTCCATCAGACGAGGAGATGGCTTAAAATGTTTTGTTTGATGCAAGAAACCACTTTACAAAATAAAATTCATTATTATTCCCATACTATTATTACAGAAAATCAGACAAATTATGCTACCCTCTGCCTATTGGCTACTTAGCTTATTCAAGACCGTCTCAAAATACAACACTGCCCCTTTAACACATAAAAAAATAATTTTACCTGACTGGCTTTTCTAAGATGACTAGAAATGCAGACATTTTGTGCTCTTGTCGGAAGCAACCCCTCCCCCATTGTTGACTAGAAATTAGCGATAACCGGGCTAATAACTCTCTAACTAGCAAAGAATATGAACAAATGTGCACAGGTGGCTTCAGCTTTGATCACAAGCGCATCTACTCGTGACCGCTCATGCTGTTAACACAGTCAAGTTCAAAGTGAATGGCACAGATCCATATATGACTATGGCTATTTGCATATAGGCCTACTGCAGCTCTGATTGGTTATGGCGCTGTAGAGTAGGGGTCTGAGTCATGCCTGTCAATGCAATAGAATAATACGCCAATGCTCTCTGCCTACAAGAAAATCTCTTACACAGTTTGTTTTGCATACTAAGTCTTGCATAGTTTGTTTTGTTTCAGTATGTTACATTGAAAGTGGCTAATATTGCGTTGATTTGAGCACAATTTTCCACAGTATAGTGAAACGTTGATAGTGTTAACTAAAGGGAAAAACTAGGAAGTTGAGTGAAGTTCAAACTCATGCTTCTCTGCATGGGCTGATATTTCTTCTGCCCGGCCATCCGAGGGGAGCTGCGCGCCCACGCACGTGCACGTGCACAGCTTAGAGGGAATATTATGTCAAACAGATTACTTGCAGCAGAGTAAACTCAAAGTTAATTCATTAAAAGTTAATACAGGAAGTTAAGTTTGTATCAGATGTTTATTGCTGCACCCGTCACGTGGCTGTAGTGAAGTCCCAGTGTGAAGCTGACATGGTGTCCATGGACCAGTTGAGGGCCCGGACGGGCTCCGACGGCACCGAGCTAAGACGCCGTGTGCGCGAGGGTTTCCTGTCTATCCGTAATGTCCTGCTAGACCAGGAGGCATTGCTGCTCTCACAGCTGGAAAATCTGACCTCCAGCACCTGCAGCGGAGCCATTGACTTCCTCCAGACCTCTGCCCCACTCCTGAGCTCCCTGACTGGGCTGGAGACGATCTCTGAACAGGCCCTCCTGGAGCCCAACACTGTGGCCTTCCTGACCGGGGTCGTGGCTCTGACCCAGTGGCTGCAGAGGGTCAACGGGGACATTCATCGCTCTGCCCTGACTCTCCAGGAGGGGGAGCCCTTCAAGGGGATGAAGATGGACTTTGATGCTCTCTTTAGGGACCTGCAGGGCCTGCTGGGGACCCACCTCCACTGGAAGAGCCCCGAAGTGGCTGCAGTGGTTGCCGTGGCGACCGGCATGGAGGCACCCATTTTGGAGGGGTGCTGCGAGGTGGTGCAGCTGCCATCATGCCCAGGGACCCCCCACCGCACCCTGGCGTACTCACCCCGAAGCCCCCGGACTCCCAGGAGCCACAGGAAGCTGGTGATGGAGGAACAGCTGGGCCTGTCAGCTGGGGACTGCAGCGATAAGGAACGCCATCTGCTGCCCAGGCCCCCCATCATCTACCAGCACATCGTCAGTGGAGCCACAGTGGAGGTACAGTTAAAGAGCAACTATGGAGTTATTCAGAAATTAAACTTCAAATGTATTGTTTTATATCTATGTAGAAGTTATCCAATATGATGATAGCTATTTATCTGTCTGTGTAGGTCTTCTGGATGCTGCCCATGGGCGGAGGTGAAGACCTTTGACATCCACTTCCAGGATGCGGTTATCTTGGGGATGGCCATGGAGGAGGGGAAGGGAGTGGTCCTGGTGGGGCTGAAGACCTGCAACCTGCAGACGGCCGGGCTCTGCCTAGACACACACTACCTGTTCCGGGCACGCTCTGTCAACGGGGCCGGCGTGTGGAGCTCCTCCTACAGAGTGAGTGTGGTATTACATGACCAATGACATTCACTGACTGATTGTGAGCCCAATCCTATTTTGATGTACATGAGTATTACTAACAACTAACTTGTTCATGTTGTCATTGTTCCCAGGTGAACACCGAGTGCCAGGGAGATGAGGCCAAGGCAGCCGTGACACAGGAAATCTAACTCTTACAACAGGAAATAAAGATCCCACACATCAAATCTCATACTCCATATGTCTACTTACAATCTGCCCTTTACACATATTACCTTACATGATCAAACAGAAACATACACTGCATAACAAAAATAAAGCAAGTAACTTTGAAAAAGTGAGTTATTCCATTTTTTCAATAAACACAATGCACACATCTTGTTGCTATGTGGAATTTGTTCCTAACTAATTCACCTGGTTAAATAAAGGCTAATCAGAATAAAATTGTATTGACCACTTGAAAATAGAAATTATAGTCTTCGTCACGTCTCGGTGCCCCGAGCAAACAGTGGAAATCTTTCTTTAATCACCTATGAAAAAAAACACTCATTAGCATCAGGCTAACGAGTCCTAGGTGACCCTCTCGTTATACAACATTAAATAATTACATCCTATCACCCCCAGCAGCAGCAGCCCTCTGCTATTACAGCCCACACATCTCTCAGGGACATGGTAATCCACTCATTCTAATTAAAACACTGCTGAAAGTGCACTGTCCGGAAAAATTTGGTAAGTGTCGTGACTTGACTTTAAAATCAATCTGAGGACTGTTATTTATCTAATTACCTAAATATGTTTAATTGTTACCCGATTAAATTAATCATGTAACAATTAATTCATTAGGATCTGGGGCACCACGAGAGCGGTTCTTTAAAGAGTTGCCATCTCCCGAATTAAACTCTAAAGGTCTTTACCTATCACACCTATAAACAGTCAATGTATTAATCATAACCTCATATCATCATTCTGAACAGTCGTAACCTCCTTGCATCTGCAAAACTCGAGACTTACTTATGATTCAGTACTACACAAATTGGTGTAATTATTTATTTACAAACTAATTAAATGGTAACACAGGATAACATACACACTTAATACGTCAAAAACAGGTCCATAGCGGACTGACAACAATATGGCTGCTTGTTACAAAAGACATGGAGAGGGCGAGAGAGAGAGAGAGGGAGAAAGACACTTAACGTTGGTACATCTAGAAAATACTCCCACTTATAGTATTCCTATACTTTGCACACAAACCGCCGCCCGCTTGGAGTAAGAAATCATAAATATATTTACGTGAAATGCCTTGGTTCGCCGTGTCTCTCGGAACCGGGCCGCCTTGGAAAGAGGGTTGGGCCTTTTCGTGGCACGCTGGTAAGTCTCTGATTGTCCAAAAATGGTTCCAACAAGTCTTCTTATCAGGTATGAAGGTAAGACCCAGATGCAGACCACGTCGAATAAACAATAATTTCCTATTCCAACAGTGGCAGGCAATAGACAGGTCAAGGCAGGCAGGGGTCAGTAATCCAGAGGTGGGGCAATGGTACCGGACGGCAGGCAGGCTCAGGGTCAGGGTAAGGCAGAGGTCAGTAATCCAGAGGGGGGCAATGGTACCGAGCGGCAGGCAGGCTCAGGGTCAGGGTAAGGCAGAGGTCAGTAATCCAGAGGGGGGCAATGGTACCGAGCGGCAGGCAGGCTCAGGGTCAGGGTAAGGCAGAGGTCAGTAATCCAGAGGGGGACAAAGGTACAGGTCGACAGGCAGGCTCTGGCAGGCAGAGTGGTCAAGTAGGCGGGCTCAGAGTCAGGACAGGCAAGGGTGAAAACCAGGAGGGCGAGAAAAGAGAGTCTGGAAAAAGCAGGAGCTGAGACACAAAACGCTGGTTGACTTGAACAAACAAGACGAACTGGCAACAGAAAAACAGAGAACACGGGTATAAATACACAGGGGATAATGGGGAAGATGGGCGACACCTGGAGGGTGGTGGAGACAATCACAAAGACAGGTGAAACAGATCAGGGTGTGACACTTCTACTGTTGTTCCTCTCTGTAGTTGTCCGGTGACTTGTCATGTAGTCCTGAACAGAACTATAGAGTTGATTTTCCTACCATTCTTTCCTGAAGCTGCCTCTTTGAACATAGGCTAGCCAGCTGTGTCGATGGTTCCCAGTGGGGTGATGAGAGTAGCGTAATACGATGGTTTGAGCAGTAGTAGAATGATCCCACTTAAAGGACAACTAATCAGCCATACCAGTGATTGTCCGGGAGGTGGTTTTATTGTCTCTACCTCGTGTTGAGATTCAGGGTTCAAACCGCTCTAACAGTGCAGCTGCAGCTCTACGTCTCTCTGGTCTGATATGTAAATTCTTAACCCATAATTTTATACAGTTTGTTCAAAAGGGCGGTTGCGTCAGGCTGACACGTTCTCTGACCTCACTCAGGGGCGTGACTTGTAACTTGTACAAAGTTTATGTAAAACAATTATATCTTATGTCTCTTAAAATCATTTCCCTCTCTTAACAAAAACACTTTCATAATTTTTCATATTTCATGCACAACACATTGGATGGAGACTTCACTCATGTAGTGGGTGTACTTTCCAAGCTACAGTATTTCCTTTATAATTTTTTTTTAATGATATCACAAAATTACAAACGAAATGACATTCGTGTTCTTTAGATCGCCTCTGACCATTCCCCACGTTTTATGTTTGAAATATTGTTACAGTATTTGCTTTAAAACGTGTTACAGTTTCAGCGGGAAAAGTCTGTAGAAACAAAAGACATTCCTCTGGTGAACATTGGAGAGGGAGAGCTGAATGTTCTGTCCTTGATTTACAACAGGGTGTGAGTTGTTAACCCCGCAGCCCCCCCCCCCCCCCCCCTCCTCTGCGGGTGAGAGGGGGTCTGGTTCAAGTTATTAATTGCAAACCTGATCTGACCTATTAGGATCCTCACAGGACAGTCATGACATAAGCTATATGCTAATGAGTGGATAGAGAGTGTTCCAGAGGTGTTACACTGTGGTGTGTGTGTGTGTGTGTGTGTGTGTGTGTGTGTGTGTGTGTGTGTGTGTGTGTGTGTGTGTGTGTGTGTGTGTGTGTGTGTGTGTGTGTGTGTGTGTGTGTGTGTGTGTGTGTGTGTGTGTGTGTGTGTGTGTGTGTGTGTGGGGGGTTAATAGTGTTTGTGAGAGAGGAGTGTGTGACAGTTGATTGGCTCATTACCGGTCCACCTGGTGCATGGTTGGTTATATGAGGGTTGGTCTGGGTGATAGAGTCTGTTGTGTGAACATGGTGTCTGTGCTGTAATATGAGTCATCTGCTCCACTATGAGAGGCTTTTAACCTGCAATATCACACTACATTTATAAAACAAGTTATTTGTGTCCTTTAAAATCACTACTGGCATCGCTCTTTCTCTCGCTTTCTTTCTCTCTCTGTCTCTCACTCGCTCTCTCATACACACACTTAGGCTAAGTTTACACAGGCAGCCCAATTCTGATATTTTACCACTTTGGTATTTTGACCAATCAGATCAGCTGTTTTGCCAATAATTGTGCAAAAGATTAGATTTTGGCTGCCTGTGTAAACGCAGCCTTATAGTACTGCCTTTCTCATCAGTTTTTCTGTTTCCTTTGCTGAGGTTTACACATTGATCATAATGTCATCTAATCTTTTCTCTTCTTCAAAATCTGCAATCATCTTATCAATCATCAAATCAAATCAAATTGTATTGGTCACATACACATGGTTAGCAGATGTTATTGGTCAGATACACATGGTTAGCAGATGTTATTGGTCAGATACACATGGTTAGCAGATGTTATTGGTCACATACACATGGTTAGCGGATGTTATTGGTCACATACACATGGTTAGCAGATGTTATTGGTCACATACACATGGTTAGCAGATGTTATTGGTCACATACACATGGTTAGCAGATGTTATTGGTCACATACACATGGTTAGCAGATGTTATTGTGAGTGTAGCAAAATGCTTGTGCTTCTGGTTCCGACAGTGCAGCAATATCTAACAAGTAATCTAACAAGTCCACAACAACTACCTTATCATCATCGTTGCCATCCCCATAGTCTGTGAGGAAAGAGAGGACTGATTGGCACAGTGTTATTTGAGGATTCATCAGAGATAATGCTGTAATCTTACCTGCTTGTGTACAATGTTACAGTGCAGTAGGCCTGATACTCATGGACAAATACAATGGTTGTAATTTCCAGAATTGACCAAAAGATGGGAGCATAGATCCCACCAGCACAGGATCAGGTGGAGCAACAAATATTCAGCATCAGCAAAAAAATTAAACTAATCTAAACTCCCAGGTGAGTTTATTATGACAAGGTTTCCAGCTTCATCAGAGTTGTGCTGATGATCATGATTGTATAATAGCAGAGCGTAGCATGCAAAGTCAGAGGAAATGGGACTCATGCTGAGCTCAAGTGACATGCCTACATGTGTATGGCTGACATCAGTACAAACACAGCAGGAGTCCTGTTTGTGTACACAGAGGGAGAATCTTAATTGCACACTCCTCGCTTCTTCTCTCCTCGCCTCCTTCTCAAAACCCAATGGATAAGAAAGCCAGAGGTCCCTACCCTCTGACCTCCTCCAATCGGTTTTGAGAAGGAAGAGCGGAGAAAGGTTGCGGTGAGTATGCAATTAAGATTCTCCCATTCAGTAGAAACCAGCCTGTGATCCTGTGGCATAGTGACTAATTGTGAATCCATGCGTGCAGGAGTTATACGATTGTGTTTGTAAGGTCAGGAGGTCATACAGTCATCCAAAGGCCTTGACGTCATCTGTAGAACATACACATACACAACACACACAGCTGTAAGGGATTTAGGCAATGTCACTGGTATCGCCATAAGGCTGTGGCCGGTAATTGTGTGTGTATGTGTGCGCGCGTGCACGTGTGTGTGTGTGCGCATTACAGTTGCTAATTTGAGATGAAACCTCACAGTAACAGTGTTTGGCTGCACTAATAGGCAGTGGCTGACATTTGAAAAGGTTGAGATGGAGGGTGGGGGGGGGGGGGTCTCACTCGCATTCTGACTAAAGAGTCGGTCCCCTTGTGCGGAATGGCCAGAGGATAAAACATTGAGACTCAAGCTTTTGTCCTAGCTAGTCCATAGACCAATAGTTGTAAAAATCGAATTAATTCCTATGCTACAATATACAGGTAGGTGGTAAGCACAATTAAATGTTATGTCACTCAATCTTCTCCATCTCTCTCTCAACATCTGTTCTCATAGTATGCAGTTATGCAAAACAAATGTTTATTCAAGAATAATAAGGGATGTAGGAGAAGAGATAAGTAGGCAGTAGGAAAGGAATCAGTGGAAGACAGAGAGATACAGCAGCACCTAGATCTTCTGCACAGATTCTGCCAGACCTGGGCCCTGACAGACCTGGGCCCTGACAGACCTGGGCCCTGACAGACCTGGGCCCTGACAGACCTGGGCCCTGACAGTAAATCTTAGTAAGACAAAAATAATGGTGTTCCAAAAAAGGTCCTGTTGCCAGGACCACAAATACAAACTCCATCTAGACATCGTTGCTATAGAGCACAGAAAAAACTATACATACCTCGGCCTAAACATCAGCACCATAGGTAACTTCCACAAAGCCGTGAACAATCTGAGAGACAAGGCAAGAAGGGCCTTCTATGCCATCAAAGGAACATAACATTTGACATACCAGGCAGGATCTGGCTAAAAATAGTTTAATCAGTTATAGAACCCATTGACCTTTATGGTTGTGAAGCATGGGGTCTGCTCACCAAACAAGAATTCACAAAATGGGACAAACACCAAATTGAGACTCTGCAAAAATATCCTCTGTGTACAACGTAACACACCAAATAATGCATGCAGAGCAGAATTAGGTCGATATCCGCTAATTATCAAAATACAGAAAAGAGACGTTGAATTCTACAACCACCTAAAAGGAAGTGATTCACAAACCTTCCATAACAAAGCCATCACCTACAGAGAGATGAACCTGGAGAAGAGTAACCTAAGCAAGCTGGTCATGGGGTTCTGTTCACAAATGCAAAGAGAGCCCACAGAGCCCCCAGACAGCAACACAATTAGACCCAACCAAATCCTGAGAAAACAAAAAGATAATTACTTGACACATTGGGAAGAATTAACAAAAAAACAGAGCGAACTAGAATGCTATTTGGCCCTAAACAGAGAGTACACAATGGCAGAATACCTGACCACTATGACTGACCCAAAATTAAGGAAAGCTTTGACTATATACATTTTCAGTGAGCATAGCCTTGCTATTGAGAGAGGCTGCCGTAGGCAGACTTGGCCCTCAAGAGAAGACAGGCTCACTGCCCAGGTGGAAACTGAGCTGCACTTCCTAACCTCCTGCCAAATGTATGACCATATTAGAGACACATATTTCCCTCAGATTACACAGACCCACAAAGATTTCGAAAACAAATCCAATTGATTTGATAAATTCCCATATCTACTGTGTGAAATACCACAGTGTGCCATCACAGCAGCAAGATTTGTGACCTGTTGCCACAATAAAAGGGCAACAACTGAAGCACAAACACAATTGTAAATACAACCCATATTTATTTATTTTCCATTTTTCACTTTAACTATTTGCACATCGTTACAACACTGTATATAGCCATAATATGACATTTGAAATGTCTCTATTCCTCTGGAACTTTTGTGAATGTAATATTTACTGTTCATTTTTATTGTTTGTCACTTTTGTCTATTATCTATTTCACTTGGTTTGGCAATGTAAACATGTGTTTCTCATGCCAATAAAAGTATTTGAATTGAGAGAGAGAGAGAGAGAGAGAGAGAGAGAGAGAGAGAGAGAGAGAGAGAGAGAGAGAGAGAGACACACAGAGAGATAGAGAGAGAGAGAGTTAAAGCTAGATAAGGGAGAGCACCATACTGAGAAGTGTGTTTTATATTTATCTGCATGTGGGGTATAGTATCTACTGTCTGGCTAACTGGAGTAGACATCTACAAAAACATCTTTTTTTATCATTCCGCTGCTAGCTCAATATGACTACAATGAACAACACCTCCAATACACACAATCAGTACCAATAGTATGATGGGCCAGCCTCAATGCCACAACTTTAACACATATTGTATACTCAATGTCCGAGCCCCTACCCCTTGTAATTTAGTCCTAAAAGAAATGGATATGTGTTATTAGCATAGTCGTAGATCCACTTATCCTGTCTTCAGGCCAGGTAGGATGTTCCGCGGACTATCCAATCCTCTCAAAATTACTATAGTACTTTGAGGTAGTGGCTAGGACTTTGTTTCGAATTTGGCATCAGACATACACAGTAACACCACAACACCCCTGCAAAAACAGATGCAGCAAGCTGCTAAGCCTGTATCCTCATTTCAGAAAAGAAGGGAGGGGGCAGAGAGAGAGAGAGAGAGTGAGGAGGAAGAATGAGAGAGAGACTGTTTGTTGTTTTCCCATCGTAGTCGTGGGGATTATATCAAACAGGCTTAGTAGATGACTCTTAGGGGCTTGTGTTTTTGTTCTCTTGGCTAAATAAAGAAACGATTATTCGGCACATCTCTGGTGCTGTGCATACTCAGAGGACTAACTCACCCTTCCTACTCTCAAATGTATAATTTATGTCAATCTCTCCCCATCTCCCTCTATCCTTTACTGTCACTTCTCATTGCCTGCCTGTCTCTCTGAATCCCTGCTCTACTCCCCCTCTATCACTTTTCCAGCATTGCAGAGGCACCTCCCATCTTGCAGAGAAATAACTTGTGGGAGAGGGAGGCTGGGTGTAAGAGGACAAGGGGAAACAGCAGTCTTAGATAAACCCAGGGGAATCTCCCATCATCCTCTACTTCAGCAACACGCAGATGACTGCTCTGGGAAGGTGAGCCACTTGAAGTAGACGTTACTCGAAAGCACAGGTCAACAACCAGCTTCCTCTCCCCCTAATCCTAATCCTTAACGACCAGCTTCCCCTTCCCCTAATCCTAACCATTAACGACCAGCTTCCCCTTCCCCTAATCCTAATCCTTAACGACCAGCTTCCCCTTCCCCTAATCCTAACAATTAACGACCAGCTTCCCCATCCCCTAATCCTAACCATTAACCACCAGCTTCCCCTTCCCCTAATCTTAACCATTAACGACCAGTTTCCCCATCCCCTAATCCTAACCATTAACGACCAGCTTCACCGTCCCCTAATCCTAACCATTAACGACCAGCTTCCCCTTCCCCTCATCCTAACCATTAACAACCAGTTTCCCCATCCCCTAATCCTAACCATTAACGACCAGCTTCCCCGTCCCCTAATCCTAACCATTAACGACCAGCTTCCCCTTCCCCTAATCCTAACCATTAACGACCAGTTTCCCCATCCCCTAATCCTAACCATTAACGACCAGCTTCCCCGTCCCCTAATCCTAACCATTAACGACCAGTTTCCCCGTCCCCTAATCCTAACCATTAACGACCAGCTTCCCCTTACCCTAATCCTAATCATTAGGTGGAAAACTACCAAACCTGACCTCAGATAAGTATCTGGAGACAACTTTATCCTATGTCAGGTGCAGTGGCTCATAATAATGTCTGGAATTGAGTGTAATGGCTGGAATGGAGTGTATGGAATGGTATCAAACATGAACCATTCCATTCACTCCATTCCGGCCATTATTATGAACCGTCCTCGACTCAGCAGCCTCCACTGGTCAGGTGAGTCAGCTACTGCGGCAGAACAGTAACAATTGTCTGGTAGTCTACATTGGCACTGGCAAAATCCCAGCAAAATAGAGAAACAAAGGCAAAGTTAAGATTCACACAGAAAAGTATTGTTCTGTGGGTGTTCCTTCAGACATCCACTGCTTCTGTTGCCCACTATCTAGGTGAAGACCCCCGCCTCAGCACTGTGTAGGTCTACAAAGAGACACTCACAAAACTTCCCTTGAGCTTTGTCTGAACTTTGGATAACTCTGCAAACAAACAAGTTTTCATCTGCAAAACCACATCACAGTGGCAGGGTGAAATCAGAGACCCCGAATAAAAATCCATTCCTATTCTTTCTCTCTAGTTCTCTTTCTTTCTTTCTTTCTTTCTTTCTTTCTTTCTTTCTTTCTTTCTTTCTTTCTTTCTTTCTTTCTTTCTTTCTTTCTTTCTCACTCACACACACACACACACACACACACACACACACACACACACACACACACACACACACACACACACACACACACACACACACACACACACACACACACTTAACTGAAAACAAAACACTGGCCCACATATAAGGGAAAGTGAAAGAAAGTTCAGCACAGCGGAAGCAATACAGGCTGTTACTCATTTTCATGATTTTTAATGAGCAGAAAACTTCATGGTGGCGTTTGACTGTCAATACATGATGATCAAATCAATCTGGTTTAGTGACACCCCAGGGAGGAAATGTCAGAGTGATAAGAGAGAATTAGGAGGAGAAAAGAAAAGGAAGAGCTAATGACAGGCAGATGCAGGCAGAGAGAGAGCAGAGACAGTGAGAGACGTGGGTGTCTATAGACTTGAAGAAGTTTCAGCAAGTGGTGGTGGAAACATTTATGGGAGGCTGGGGTAAAGTATGAAACGATTATGAGAAACACACACACACAGTATATCTGTAGCTCACAGAACACACACACACCGTCTGTCTGGAGCGCACAGAACACACACACAGTCTGTAGCTTACAGAACACACACACACAGTATATCTGTAGCTCACAGAACACACACACCGTCTGTCTGGAGCTCACAGAACACACACACAGTCTGTAGCTTACAGAACACACACACAGTCTGTAGCTTACAGAACACACACACACACCGTCTGTCTGGAGCTCACAGAACACACACACAGTCTGTAGCTTACAGAACACACACACAGTCTGTAGCTTACAGAACACACACACAGTCTGTAGCTTACAGCCCCAGCGAGATGGTTGCTCTAAGACATAAACATCCAACTGATGATGATGATTCATAGCCCCACACTCTCTCTGTGTGTGTGTGTGTGTGTGTGTGTGTGTGTGTGTGTGTGTGTGTGTGTGTGTGTGTGTGTGTGTGTGTGTGTGTGTGTGTGTGTGTGTGTGTGTGTGTGAGAGAGAGAGAGAGAGAGAGAGAGAGAGAGAGAGAGAGAGAGAGAGAGAGAGAGAGAGAGAGAGAGAGAGAGAGAGAGAGAGAGAGAGAGAGAGAGAGAGAGAGAGAGAGAGAGAGAGAGAAAGAAACAGCGAGAGGGAGAGAGAAAGAGAGAATTGACATAGTTCTATGGATCAAATCACAAGGGAAAATAAAAGTGCTGAGCAGACAGCTCTGTTAATGTCAGGTGTCAACAGCAATGAGAACAGATTCATCTGGCAGTCTGACCACACACACACACACACACACACACACACACACACACACACACACACACACACACACACACACACACACACACACACACACACACACACACACACACACACACACACACACACACACGGATATGCAGGCTGAGCACAGCACAGCATAAGCCTACCTCTGGCACCATTTTAACAATTCTGAGGTGTATGCAGTCAAGAGCTTAGACGTATACCATTGGGCGATCAATGAAAAAAATATAATCAATATTGTTGTACAATGACTTGTGATCAATGGTGATATTTAGTATTGATTTCAACTCTATGCCTCATTGAAATTGATTTCACGCTATTTCGATATCCTGCCCCTTAGGTTAGAATCTATAGTCCCTAAATCACAACATCTATGTCTACTATCTGGTCTACCTCATGTAGGCCTATCTTACTCTCTGTAGGCCTATTAGGATAAGAGCCTACATGCCTGTATTCAAGGCTATAGCTGTGTAGGCCTTAGCCCTTGATCATGAGTCTAAGTTTCCTTACTTTACACATAAGAGTCATTGGTCGACGGGATCTTCTGTAGGGGAGCTATGTTAAGAGCCGCAATGCTTGGTGCGAACATTAACACGCATCGCTTGCGGGCCTTATCTTTCATATTGTCAAGAAATAATTTTCAAAAACAAAAGGTTAAATACATAAAACATCAACATCAAACATAAAACCCAAACCCACAGCAACAGATCCACGAGGTCTGCCATGAGAGGTGACTGTATAGTTAGTTCCCTTAATTAAACAGAACATGTAAGGTACTTGGACTAAGGAGTAACGTCAGGCTCCTTTAGTCCAATATTGGGCAATGTAGGCCTATGCTATTTAGTAACATTTAGGCTAGTTGCATAGAAAAAGTCATTTCAATCCCTGACCATTTTTTAACTCTCTCTCAACACTTTGACGTGCTGTCAAATTTAGACTAGGATACTTCTTCACTCCCCGAGGTCAGTGTTGTGAGCAAAACTAGCTAGTCGAATTATTATATCCTCGCCACGAAAAGGGGCTGACTTTAGGACTGCGGAAAGAAATGGCTCTGCTGTTGCCCTAACCATCACCTATTGCGGATCCTATCCCTCGAGCGACTTGGCCAATCAGTGCGTATCAGCGACACATGAACGGTGATTTCCACGGAATGGCTCGCGGAACAAAGAAGCCGCCCGTCGCGAATTCCCGTATGGGTAGATAGAGAGAATTCGCCGATAAAACAGCACAGAAGAGTTACGTTAGTAAGGCTTGGTGAAATAAAATGATTATCTTCGACGCAAAATAGAAAAAAGTCCGTTTTTTTATGCTCAAGGAGATAACTTGGCGTCGTGAGGGCTTTGTCGATCGCGAGGCGAGGCTTTTGGCTACATTGTTACATTGGAACGTAAGTAAAATATGTCTTGCCTGTTTTAATTTTATTGCGTCGAATATAATAATGTTTGAACACATTCGATAGTGTTGTTCAATATGCTCTCTGTTGTTGATGTTTAGAAAACTTGGCAATGTTCACAACTTTGTCGCACTGGGTTGGGTATGTTTTGTTGTTGTACATGTTGTTTTTATGAAGCTGCAGCAACTCAATAAGCCATTCGTACGAGAAGGCTAATTTAGGACTTTATTGAAATAAAATGACGTCGACTGGGAAGCGAGGCGTGGTAACTTGAGAAGCATAACTTGTCTTTGGCATTTACTTGTAATTACATTTTTATTAATTCATCCCACCGTTTACAAGAGCTTGGGAAATAATGACAAAATATTAATAAACTGATTATGATTAGAATGTTTTCGAAACGATATTCTGAAAAGGTTCTGAGTGGCTACAAGCAAATAAACATAATTTCCCCCAAAATATATTATTGACAACATGTAGAATATTCAGGACCTCATTCTGTCAAACTGGGACACGGACTAGGCCACTGTAATGGTTATTACTTACATCAGGAAAGCCATTTTTTGCTTTAAGTATTAGGCCACTGTATTGTAGTCTACTCCTTTGCAGAACTTGCATGTTGGCTTGCTATTTGATACCCTGCTTTGGACAGTTTCCTATTGTCACAGCTGAATTTACGTCAGTGTAGTCTGTGATTCTACAGACAGGTGGGCAAACAGGAGAGATATTTTACAGCGGGGTGGGTTTACCAAAACGGACGCCTATTCAAGTGCATCTGTTGCAGTTTATTAGTCATTTTTAAACGGTAAATGCTTTATCTCCTGGAGTGACTGTAACCACACCATCTGCCTGACCTGGCCCTTCCAGGGCACGAACACTGTCCAGATGAAGTGTCTGATGGGATTACCGTGGGATGGACCAGTTAAAGAGCCAGTTATCATATTGATGTGCTTTTCTTTCCTTAATGCGTCTTAGTGGATGGTACATTAAACCTCTTTGTCACCAGAGTAGGCCTTGCTTACTCTTCTGACTAGGCCTACAACTAACCCATTTATATGGAAAACCATTACCAGTTTTTGGCTGTTGCATAGGCCTAATCAATGAATGATCCCATGGGGTGGAAGTATTCAGATCGTTCCTAGTATAGAACCAATCACAGCCCCCACACTCAATTATTAACATCTGGGGTTTGAACCCACGACCTCAGTCATGTCAGGTGACCTATGAACCCTATAGCCACCTGGGTGGGCAACATCCATAGTGCATCATGACCACACTGGAATAGGCACACTGTTGGAAGTAAAACTTTTTTTGTTGTTGACCAAACACACAAGCTATTTCTCTGTGAACAAATTAAGACTTTCAGCATGCTTATAGAGAAGAGCACTCAACATGTACTGCACTGACACAAATGACTAATGATTGGTTGAAATACATTTATAATATCACATTTTATTTGTGACATGCGCTGAAAACAACAGGTGTTGTTCACCTTACCGTGAAATGCACACTTGCAAGCCCTTAACCAACAATGCAGTTCAAGAAATAGAGTTAAGAAAAGATTTACAAAATAAAAAGTAACACAAAATAACAACAACGAGGCTATGTGCCGGTACCGAGTCAACGTGCGGGTGTACAGGTTAGTCGAGGTAATTTGTACATGTAGGTATGGGTAAAGTGACTATATACATAGATAATAAACAGAGAGTAGGAGCTGTGTAAAAACAAAGGAGCGGGGTCAATGATTGCTTGGGGCTAGAAGCTGTTAAGGAGCCTTTTGGACCTAGACTTGGTGCTCTGGTACCGCTTGGCGTGCGGTAGCAGAGAACAGTCTATGACTTGGGTGACTGGAGCCACAATTTTTGGGGCCTTCCTCTGACATTGCCTAGTATATAGGTCCTTGATGGCAGGACGCTTGGCTCAGTGATGTACTGGGCTGTGTACACTACCCTCTAACGCCTTACGTTCAGATGCCGTGTGGTTGTCATACCAGGCGGTGATGCAACTGGTCAGGATACTCTTGATGGTGCAGCTGTAGAACCTTTTGACGATCTGGGGACCCATACCAAATCTTTTCAGTCTCCTGAAGGGGAAAATGCGTTGTCGTGCCCTCTTCACAACTTTTTTGGCGTGCTTGGATTGTGTGATCTGTACTGTTAGATTTCAGTGCCGCCTTTGATATTATTGACCATAACCTGTTATGGTTTTTCAACCTCAGCTCTGAATCCAGGATATAGCAATCTATCTAATAGAACATTGGGTTTTCTTTAATGGAAGCTTCTCTAATGTTAAACATGGGAAGTGTGGTGTACCGCAGGGCATCTCTCTAGGCCATCTACTCTTTTCTATTTTTACCTATGACCTGCCACTGGCATTAAAGAAAGCCTTTATCCATGTACGGTAATGATTCAACGCTGTAAATAGAGTCATATCATATTAGATGTTGTAAACAACTAGATCTGATTTGCATGGGTATGATTTAATTGGGTGTTTTTCCACATAGACACACCCTATGTGTTTTAATAAAATCAACTATATGTATTGAGCTTGTCTGATGCTTTAAGCACACTGTTTGATTAAGCTTGTGCTAGTAAACGTGCAACATTGGTTATAACATTCTGGACCCTCAGTTTCCTGTGTCAGTGTGCTCGGGACACACACAGGGTAAGGGGTCATCCGGTAGGCCTATTTTATGACATTTCCACTGGGACAGAGCATTACATTTTTCCCTTTTCATGCTGAGTGGTTATCGAAAGGGAAAGAGCTTGACCCCCCCCCCCAAAAAAAAAAAAAAAAACATTTAGGAATTATTGTCAATCACAATGGATGTAAAAACAGACTTTGTTTGAGGTGAAGAAAAGATTACTTTGAGATCTCTGCGTTATACATTTATATGCCTACATTTGCGCGCAGGCCAGGAAACCTATAGGCCTACCTCTGTGTAATCGGGTGTGTGTCCACGCAAAAGACAATGACTAAATTGACAAAACTCGGGAATGGGATTAAATTAACCAAAACTTGTTTCTCACAAGCATAGGTTGTGTTCTCTGCAAACAACATGCCCACTCCGGCAATGAGAAGGGTAAAAGACTGGAATAATAATATATTGAATGCATTAACAGAAAGTACCGTAACCAAACAAACATTGTAGGTTAGGAATTAACGGTAAATGTACTACTGGTGAGATATGTAATGGGGAATTGATAGACCTTAACAATCAAATGCAAACAATTCACACAATGAAGTTGTGAAGCAATGGATTTTCACAAATTAACGGAAGAGAGTGCATTCTGGAGAGAGACGTGCAATTGTGCATCTTAGCCACACTCCTTCTTCTTGGACTGTGCCATCCCCACGGCCTCCGCAATGGATTAGTCTAGGCCTCTGCAATTAATTAGTTCACTGAGATGGGTGTGAATCAGACAGGTGTCTCGTGTGCCATTTAATTAAAAAATATATATATATTGGTACCAGTTAAAAGTTTGGACACACCTACTCATTCAAGGATTTTTCTTTATTTTGATTTTTTTTTTACATTGTAGAATAATAGTGAAGACATCAAAACTATGAAATAACAAATGGAATCATGTAGTAACCAAAAAAGTGTTAAACAAATGAAAATATATTAAAAACTCTTCAAAGTAGCCACCCTTTTCCTTGATGCACACTCTTGGCCTTACCTCAACCAGCTTCACGTGGAATGTTTTTCCAATAGTCTTGAAGGAGTTCCCACATATGCTGAGCACTTGTTGGCTGCTTTTCCTTTACTCTGCGGTCCAACTCATCCCAAACCATCTCAATTGGGTTGAGGTCGGGTGATTGTGGAGGCCAGGTCATCTGATGCAGCACTCATCACTCTCTTTCTTGGTCAAATAGCCCTTACACAGCCTGGAGGTGTGTTGGGTCATTGTCCTGTTGAAAATCAAATGATGGTCCTACTAAGCGCAAACCAGATGGGATGGTGTATCGCTTGCAGAATACTGTGGTAGCCATGCTGGTTAAGTGTGCCTTGAATTCTAAATAAATCACAGACCGTGTCACCAGCAAAGCCCCATCACACCTTCTCCTCCACGCTTCACAGTGGGAACCACACATGCATAGATCATCCGTTCACCAACTGCGTCTCACAAAGACACAGCGGTTGGAACCAAATATCTCAAATTTGGTCTCCTCAGACCAAAGAACAGATTTCCACCGGTCTAACGTCCATTGCTCGTGTTTCTTGGCCCAAGCAAGTCTCTTCTTATTGGTGTCCTTTTAGTAGTGATTTCTTTGCAACAATTCGACCATGAAGGCCTGATTCACGCAGTCTCCTCTGAGCAGTTGATGTTGAGATGTCTGTTACTTGAACTCCGTGAAGCATTTATTTGGGCTGCAATTTCTGAGGCTGGTAACTCTAATGAACTTATCCTCTGCAGCACAGGTAACTCTGGGTCTTACTTGCCTATGGCAGTCCTCATGAGAGCCAGTTTCATCATAGTGCTTGATGGTTTTAGGGACTGCACTTGAAGAAAGTTCTTGAAACTTTCTAGATTGACTGACCATGTCTTAAAGTAATGATGGACTGTTTCACTTTGCTTATTTAAGCTGTTCTTGACATAATATGGACTTGGTCTTTTACCAAATAGGGCTATCTTCTGTATACCATCTCTACATTGGCACATCACAACTGATTGGCTCAAAAGCATTAACAAGGAAAGAAATTACACAAATGAACTTTTGACAGGGTACCCCTGTTAATTAAAATGCATTCCAAGTGACTTCCTCATGATGCTGGTTGAGAGATTGCCAAGAGTGTGCAAAGCTGTCATCAAGGCAAAGGTGACTATTTTGAAGAATCTAAAATATATTTTGATTTAACTTTTTTTGGCTACTACATGATTCCATATGTGCTATTTTATGGTTTTGATGTCTTCAATATTATTCTACAATGTAGAAAACAGTAAAAATAACGAAAAACCCTTGAATGAGTAGGTGTCAACTTTTGACTGGTGCTGTCTCTCTCTCTCTCTCTCTCTCTCTCTCGATAAACCAAACAATCGACCAGTCGACTAATTGGGGTCAGTCCTTCAATGGTTGTAAATCTGGGGAGAGGTCTCTCCGTGATATAGATTCCCTGCTTATTTGACATCGCACTCCACAAAGCAAGTCCTAAAACTTAACTAGTTTTATCTTGATTATTGTCCAGTCACATGGTTTAGTGCTGCAAAGAAGTACCTAGTTAACCTTTCTAGGACACACCCCACAACATTCGGCTGAAAAGGCAGCGCGGGAAATATTTTTTAGAAATATGTAACTTTCACACATTAACAAGTCCAATACAGCAAATGAAAGATAAACATCTTGTTAATCTACCCATCGTGTCCGATTTCAAAAATGCTTTACAGCGAAAACACAACATATGATTATGTTAGATCACCGCCAAGTCCAAAAAACACACAGCCATTTTCCCAGCCAAAGATAGGAGTCACAAAAAGCAGAAATAGAGATAAAATTAATCACTAACCTTTGATGATCTTCATCAGATGACACTCATAGGACATCATGTTACACAATACATGTATGTTTTGTTCGATAATGTGCATATTTATATCCAAAAATCTCAGTTTACATTGGCGCCATGTTCAGAAATGCCTCCAAAATATCCGGAGAAATTGCAGAGAGCCACATCAAATAACGGGAAATACTCATCATAAACTTTGAAAGATACATGTTTTACATAGAATTAAAGATACACTTGTTCTTAATGCAACCGCTGTGTCAGATTTCAAAAGAACTTTACGGAAAAAGCACACCAGGCAATCTGAGACGGCGCTCAGATATAACAACATTTCTCCGCCATGTTGGAGTCAACAGAAATATGAAATTACATCATAAATATTCCCTTTGATGATCTTCATCCGAATGCACTCCCAGGAATCCTAGTTCCACAATAAATTGTTGTTTTGTTCGATAATGTCCGGTATTTGTCCAAGTAGCTACTTTTGCTAGCACGTATAGTTAACATATCAAAACGCTCGCACAGGTCTAGGCAAACTCGGACGAAAACTTCAAAAAGTTATATTACAGGTCGAATAAACTGGTCAAACTAAGTAGAGAATCAATCTTCAGGATGTTGTTATCATATATATCCAATAACGTTCCAACCGGAGAATTACTTCGTGTCTGTAGAAGTAATGGAACGCAAGGCGATATCATGTGGAATGCGCGTGACCAGGAACTGGCAATCTGCCAGACCACTGACTCATTCCCCTCTCATCCGGCCCCACATCACAGTATAAGCTTCATTCAACGTTCTACAGACTGTTGACATCTAGTGGAAGGCGTAGGAAGTGCAAACAGATCCATATCTTACTGGGATTTGAACAAATGAATTGAATATCGACCAGCCTCAGAATTTCCACTTCCTGTTTGGAAGTTTGCCTGCCATATGAGTTCTGTTATACTCACAGACATATTTCAAACAGTTTTAGAAACTTCAGAGTGTTTTCTATCCAATAATAATATGCATATATTAGCATCTGGGACAGAGTAGGAGGCAGTTCAATTTGGGCACGCTGCCCCCATCCCTAAAAAGTTAAGCTGCTGCTGGCCCAAAACAGAGCTTCACATTTTGCTCTTCATTGTAATCAGAGGGTTAATATCCAAACTATGCATGCCAGTCTCTCTCTTGGCTAAGAGTTGAGGAAAGACTGACTGCATCACTTCTTGATTTTATAAGAAACATTCATGTGTAGGAAATTCCAAATTGTTGGCGTAGTAAGCTCGCACACAGCACTTTTGACAGTTCCCAGGTCCAGAACAAATTCAAGGGAACACACAATATTATACAGAGCCATTATTGCATTTAATTCCCTTCCATCTTATCTAGTGCAAGTGAACAGCAAACCTGGTTTCAAAAATCGAACAAAGCTTCACCTCATGGCACGCTTCTCCCCCATATGACCTACTTGTTGTGTGTATGTACTAACACTTATGTGTAACTGATAGATGCACAATACATGTTAATGTTTTAAAATATATGTAAATTATTTGATCTGTAATGTCTTTTTCGTTGTCGGACCCCTTTAAGACTAGCTGTTGCCATTGGCTAATGGGGATCCTAATAAAATCAAATGGGCAGAATGTCCTCTCCTTGTCTGAGGATTGACCTCAGAAATCAGGATAGCTTGGATCAGAGCAAAGAAGGATGATTTCTAGACCTACACATTGGGCATTGAGTTTCTTTGTCCATCTGTGTGGATTTACTTTAAACTACATATGAACTAATAATGAGCTGTCTATAAACCCTTTGTGACCCCCTTAAAGGATGTCTTATGTGTATGGAGTGTGTTAGGTAAAAGCAGAGTTTACAGAACACATCTGTCTTATCTTTTAGACTGCTTCTAAGGACAGCCAGTGAGTGGTAGACTTAATTTGAGAGCGTGTGCTAGATCCTGGAAGCAAGATTGTGATGGAACACCTCTCAGCACACCACCCCTGAATACACTATAATGTGACCCGTTTATATTGTGCTGTTTGTTGCATAGCCTACTGTCACATGCAGTACAAACAGGGTGTGCAAGTGACTACTGTATTGCAATAAACATCACACACGGGGTTTGTGCTTCCTAAGTGTGTGTTCAATGGAGTGTTGGTGTGTTGAGGGAAACAGAATTGCCTACCCTGTCACAATCCTGCTTCAGCCCACTGTCAGTTGGTGCTAGTGTTGATAGCTATATTGTTTTCACTGTACCCTACCACAAAGTTAGCTAGCTGCGCTGACACTGACAGGACACCCTAACGTTGTTGTGAGCAGGTTATGTGACCATGAATCCGGTTACGCTGCCCCCCTCTGAGTCTCAGTAGGGTGGCTGGTGTGGCTCAGGGCCATCCCGAGAGAGACGTTGGCAGCTTGTTTCAGCTTCTTCCCTGTTAAACGCTAAAACTGCATTCAGGGACTGACTGACTCTAGGAGCTTATGACGCAGAAGAAGCAACGTTTCTGAGCTACTTTGATGCATGCGGTTATCGCCATGACAACTCTATTGCTGCTGTGATATTTAGGTAATTTATTGTGACATAAGGTTGCAAATGACTGGCGTGTCACAGACCTCGTGTGGAGCAGAAATCAGTCGTCCCAACAAACCACTGTGGTGACATACAGAATGTATACTGAACAAAAATATGAACGCAACAACGTCATTGATTTTACGGAGTTACAGTTCATATGAGGAAATGTCAATTGAAATAGATCAATCAATCACATTTTAAAAGGGCTTTATAAATACATCAGCTGATATCTCAAAGTGCTGTACAGAAACCCAGCCTAAAACCCCAAACAGCAAGCAATGCAGATGTAGAAGCACGGTGGCTAGGAAAAACTCCTTAAAAAGGCAGGAACTAAGAGAGGAACCAGGCTCTGAGGGGTGGCTTGTCCTCTTCTGGCTGTGCCGGGAGGCAACTATTACAGTGCATGGCCAAGGTTGTGTGTGTGAGAGAGACGAAAACAGCAGGTCCAGGACAAGGTAGCACGTCTAGTGAACAGGTCAGGGTTCCTTATCCACAGGCAGAACAATTTAAATGGATTCGTTAGTCCTTAATCTATGGAATTCACGACTGGGAATACAGATACCTTTTTGTGCATTCAAATTGCCATCGATAAAATGCAATTGTATTCGTTGTCCATAGTTTATGCCTCCTTATAACATAACCCCACCATGGGACACACTGTTCACAACGTTAACATCAGCAAACAGCTTGCCCACACGACTCCATACACGTGGTCTGCGGTTGTGAAGCCAGTTGGACGTACTGCCAAATCCTCAACAATTATTTTGGAAGCAGCTTATGGTAGAGATGTGAACATCCAATTCTCTGGCAACAGCTCTGGTGGACATTCCTGCAGTCAACATGCCAATTGCATGCTCCCTCAACTTGAGACATCTATGGCGTTGTGTGAGAGAACTGCACATTTTATAGTGGCTTTTATTGCCCCCAGGACAAGGTGCACCTGTGTAATGGTCATGCTGTTTATTCAGCTTATTGATATGCCACACCTGTCAGGTGGATGGATTATTTTGGCAAAGACGTGCTCACTAACAGAGATGCAAACGTGTGCACCAAATTTGAGAGAAATAAGCTTTATGTGCATTTGGAAAATTTCAGATATAATTTAAGCTCATGAAACATGGGACCAGCACTTTACATGTTAATTTTACATTTTTGTAGAGTGCATAATGACCCCTCACTCTTTCTCTTACTCACTTTCTTTAAAAAAAAAATATTGCTCCCTCCCTCTCTTTCTAGTCTTAATGTCTCTTGCTTTTGACCCACCTGCCTTCTATTTCTCACAAACACAATGTCACAACTGACATGCCATAAAAGTTAAGTGACAGTGATTGATAAACTCATTTGAAGGACTCAGAAGAATAGCAACCAACATTACATTTTGTCGTCTTTCAACTGCCAGTCAGTGCCACTGCATCTCCCTCCCTCTGACAGGTGCATGCTACTCATGTTGATCACCATCTTGGGAACATAGCTTCCAGGAACATTAACGTTATCAGAACAGCACAAATAATTTCACATCCTCTTCCGTCGGTCTGTTCAATCGGAGCTCAGGAGGGATACGCCCGTTCCAGGAGGAGCGTCAGGCAGCAGTTCCTCCGCTCCACCTTGCTCAGAGCCTGTATGATCATGATGGAGGTGATGAATGCATTTTAATCTCCACACAAACCAACAGTGCTGCGTCAGCCAGCAGCTGTCCAGAGTCGTGACACACTGGCACTAGTCCCATCGGCTGTGCCTGTGTCCTGTAGCCCCCTGTCCCTCCCTCCCACACACTGCTGAGTCAGTCAAATGGTAATGTTTAGAAATCCCATTCAAAGGGATAGGTCACTGAATGACACACTGGGCTGTAAGGGGGACAGCGGGACAATTTAAAGGCCTTGTTCCCACAGTGTAATATCAATAAATCACTGTAGTAGCCTTAATTTAATTGCTCAGGTTGTGGCATGAGCAGTTGTGGCATGAGCAATTATGATGAGCAGTTGTGGCATGACTCCCATGTTCATTTACTGTCCACAGGCATTTTAATCAGTTTTGGACTAACTCGCTTGGTCTGCACCATTAGTAGGTGTGTGTGCGAGTGAGACTCGGTCACAAAGATAATAGATTTTTCAAAGCCACTTTTGTGCTATAGTTGTAGGCTACTCTTACTGATGTCACTTGTGTCCTGTGATAATAACAATGACAACAGGTTTGCATGCATTTTGTTTTCTGTAATCTGCTTTGTCCAATTTCATGTAAATGAAAGTTATAATCAGACGGCATGACCAGTATGTAAAGAAGCAACGGTCTAAACAACCAGTGGTTGAACTTGGTTGCCAGGGTAAGCTATCAAACTGGAAGGTTGTGTGTGATTACAGGTAGATGGTTTGCTGCGTATGTTATCAACTAACTTGGGGCCTCTGGTTGTTTTTGAGTGATGTGGTATTTCTCTCTGCACACTAACAGGACTCTACACTCACACACTGACACTCCAACATGCACACACATTTATACTGGCTACACACACTCGCATACAATCATCATTTACGCTGCTGCTACTTCCCCACACTACGCCACCAGCCTATACTGTTGACACCAGGCAGGATGTGGCCATGGACTGCTTACACCAAATCCTGACTGCCGTCAGCATGACACATCAGGAACCGGGATTCGTCGGCCAAGGCAATGTTTGTCCAGTGTTGGTGATTGCGTGCCCACTGGAGCTGCTTCTTGATTTTATCTGATAGGAGTGGAACCCGGTGTGGGGTCGGTCTTTGTCATGGATGGGCTATTGCAGCAGACAACGAGTTGTGCGTTCCGAGATGCCGTTCTGCACACCACTGTTGTACTGCGGCGTTATTTCCCTGTTTTACATAGTAAGCCACGGCAACGTGACTCACTGTCTGTAGGAGCTAACCATTTTCCTGGACAGGTGCTGTACCTAATTAACTGGCACCTGAGTGGGGGTTCTTTCTAGTGTTATTTTTGTTTTTATTCTACCTTGTTATTTTTAGTACTACATTGATATTGCAAGAAAGGCATTTCAATGTACTTGATGTGGTGATCTGAGTCCTTATGCCTGAACTTGTGCCCCCCCGTACACACGCAGACCACATCCCCACACACACACCACACTTACAGGCGATGGATACCTCTTTCCATAGTGGAGGAGAGATGTAGCAGAACAGTCGTTCATCTCTTTACCAGATCTGAGGGTGAGAGAGGCTCCTCAGAGACTTGCACCTGCACACAACAGCATATTGACTGCTGTGAGCACGTGTTCATGTCTATATTGGTACGTTGGTTCTGGTAACCATAAATATTTGTGAAGAGTAGGATGACAATCCAAATGCATTGTTCATCTTTCTGGTCCTGGATATTCTAAAATGAGACCAATTACATATCTATTCACACTTGTATTCCGGTAAATGTGTATATAAGTCAGTCGGCAGGCTCTTTGATGTTAATCTTGATTTACAGCATGTTCACCCCCCCCCCCCCCCCCCCCCCTAAATCAGACCACTGATAGGGTTTTGCGTGAGTCTGATCTAAAGGAGGAGAGAGCAGGAAAGCACAGTTAGACTGGAATGGAGAGATGGATACAGGGAAATGGACTGAGACAAAGCGAGAGGGGTGGAGGGAGACGAGGAGAAGGGGATGGAGGGAGAAAGGGATCAATAAAAGAGGGGGGGACTGGAATGTGGCGACATGGGAGTAAGATTGGGGGGGAAATGGATCTGGCAGTGAGAGAGAATTCTTTAAAAAGTATCCGATTGCAATTTCCCTCCCTGAGTATCTTAAATTTTTATTTTTTTTAAATTATGGTTTGAGACGGGCACTTCTAAACTTGATCTTTTATCACGAGTAGCTGCTTATAAAGATAACAAAAGAAAATGAATAAGAAATAAAAGCAACAAGTAATACTGAGACTATATATGGGGGGGGTACAGAGTCAATGTGCGGGGGCACCAGTTGAGGTAATATGTACATGTAGTGTAACAGTTTTGACTTGAGGTTATTTATAGGGGTGCCAGGTAGGTTGTGCCTACCAGAGAAAGCATGGGTTTCTCCTTTTAGTTTGGGAGGGAATGAGTCCCATCTGGTCCGTCAAGTCACACCAATACAAAGGACTTATATAAAAGTCAAGATGGAAATATACTTTTCATAAACCCCTTAAAACATTGGAAAGAACTTCAAACAAGTGTATTCTTTTGCGTAGTTGTATTAACAACATAAATGATCACACACCCCCACACACAATATAACAAATCAATGCACTTATGTTCATTTAGAAATGTCCTGTACCTCGGGCATAAAAAAAGTCCAGCCCGGTAAATAAGTTCAGTGACTCAAGTGACCTTAGTCACGCAACGTTTGTCCGTAGCGTAAACCCAGTATATTCCTACACTCAAAATTACACTTATTTTGCAACACAACTATAAAGCGTATCAAAGACTAATCAAAGAATAATACGTCTTAACAACTAGATAAATCACAGTATACATCACCCCAAACAAATGAAATACCGTGTACAAAAAGTTGTAGTCAGTCGGTCAGTCAGATAATCCGCCAACAGATCTCCAGCGGAGAAAAGGCCACGAAAACCAACGGAGAGTTGTAGTCCACAGACGCACAGAGTGGATCCAATCCTGGGTAAACTCGTTTTAAGGCTACAAAACACACTGTAAGGCAACAAACAAACGTAATAGCGAAGCTTCATGACCTGAAGGTAGTACACATCCTCATTCATGTCTCAATCACAACTTTTTCTTTTCGCAGCTGATGCTGGCTATTTAATGGGGAATTAAAGGGGAAGCGCCCTATTAGAAGGAGAAGCACTGAGACGGTTCAGAAATATTCAGGGCCGTCACAGTAGGTAGAGTTATTAAAGTGACTGCATAGATGATAACAGAGTAGCAGCAGTGTAAAAGGGGCAATGCAAATAGTCTGGGTGGCCATTTGATTAGATGTTCAGCGGATGGTCAGGCTCGCCGTAGTCTTGTAGGTCAAGAGGTTGCTGTGTCATGTCACTAAATCACGCCCCAGGAAGTCTTCCCTCCAGTATGTCAATCAGACCTCGCCCCTCACCCCAGCAGCCACTCCTCCCACTCCTTTTTAATCATCTGTTGTTTTACGGTCTGTTCTATATGGCATGCAAAGCGTTGTACCCGTTGCCTGGGTCAGACACAGGACAGTGTCTCGAGGCTCCTATTCAGACGGACAGAGAATTCTCACCCTGGCTGACCTGCCTCACAAAAATCACAAGATCAAACAATTAGGCTACTCCGATCAGAGTTGGATCAGTGTCCTCCGGATCCAATGTGTTGCACACTGTCCTCCCAGTCTCTGCAGAGCGCATCAGAGTATAATTATTGTAGGCCTACGTAGACGGGCATGAGCAGTCTTTCAATAACGCCGTCGTGAAATGTGGTTTTGAGATCAAAGCGACCCTAGCCGTGTGTGCACAGTTCTTGATATTCATTGCTAGTTAGTGAGTTATTTAGCCAGTTATAGCTCATTTTTGGTCAGCAATGAGAAAATCATGGTTTGCATCACGGGGGGAGATTTGCACAGCAGGTAAAATAATAACCAGCCAAACTACACTATGTTATGAATTTGCTATCTAGCTAGTTAATTATTTATCTATGTCTTAATGGCATTGTCGTGTCCCATGTCCTAAAATAACTTTCCACCGACACTTGTGTAGAACTGGAAATGGCTGACACGCAGTTGATACTGGTTTAGTTGATGAAACCAATGCTGCATATTCCCGGTTGTAAAACTGTCTCTCAAATGCTCAAAATTGGTTAGGATTCTCCTCTATTCCATCCTGGCCAAGTTAAAAATATATTCTTAGAGTAGCCTAATTGACAAACTCATGCTGTCAAGCTCTCCCATGAACATGGAATATTTTAACCTTACAAATAGATAAACATCTTACTTAGCTACCTCGTCCACCTTAGCCATTTGATACCTGGTTTATTTAATGAAGGAATTATTTGAAAAAGACAACAGTATTTGGTTGTAATGTTGCAGGGGACCAACCATCCTCCCAGGAGGACAGGACAACACAGGTCGGCACAAGAATTGCAACATCTAGAGGTAGTTGTTAATGGTGAATAGCAGTGCTGTAAGGGTCTATGCCTCAAAGACTACCCCCACCATCATGGCTGCCTTGGTTTCGTTGATCCTCCTGTTAGGCTATGGTTGCTAGGCAGCAGTAGCCTCAGTCTAGGCCTTCCCAGCAAGTGTGACTCGACTGTGGTCCCCGCACAGCAAGTCTGGTCGACCGGAACACGACTGTGACTGAACGCAGCTGATGCTGGCTATTTAATGGGGAATTAAAGGGGAAGCGCCCTATTAGAAGGAGAAGCACTGAGACGGTTCAGAAATATTCAGGGCCGTCACACACCCCCTCCCCTGGAAAAAGCCGACCATTGCCCGGGAAGGCACATCTTGGTCGGGGAAACCGAAAAAGGCCTCCTCATCACTTTCCTCTACAAAAATATTCATTACTTTTTGGCGCTCACGCTCCTCAGCTGAGGGGTCACAGGCATTAAGGCGTGAGACTTCTGGGTCTGGGAATCCGAGAAAAGTCTCCTCACTTTCCTCTTCAAAGATATCAAGGACCTTGCGGCGCTCAATCTCCTCCAATTCCTCAGCCGAGGGGTAACAGGCCTTAAGGCGTGAGACATGGACAACGCGCATATCTTCACCTGTGTCCTCTTTCACCACTCGGTAGTTCAAAGGGCCCATCTGCTCCACAATCCTATATGGTCCTTGCCATTTAGGAGCGAGCTTGGCCGAGAAGAATTGTTCAGCTTTCGAGTAAGGATGAGAGCGAAGCCACACCCGATCACGAAGCTGGAACTGCATGTCTCGTCTGTTCTTATCATAGTTTCTCTTCTGCTTGAGTCGAGCCTGGATCATGTTCTTCGAGACAAGAGCTCTCAAGTCGTGGAGATGGACTACCTGGTCATAGCAAGCAGCGTCTGGAGTAAGCTGCTGGGGCTGTAGCACCATATCCAAGGGTCCTCGGAGGGGACGACTTAGGTTCAGCTCGGCAGGTGTGACTCCAGTGGACTCTTGCACAGCAGAATTCAGTGCAAATCGAAACTCGTGAAGGTGCTTGTCCCAGTGTTTGTGCTGGGTCCCTACATAGGAAGCAACCATTGTCTTCAAGGTTCGATTTACTCTCTCAGTCAGGTTGGTCTGTGGGTGATAGGCCGTGGTCAACTTCTGTCTCAGGTTCCATCTTTGGCAGGTCTCCTCAAAGAGATCAGAGACAAATTGGGAACCTCGATCAGACAGGATGTAATCAGGCACTCCCCAGCGAGTCAGGATCTCTTTCGTAAGGATGTTAGAGACGGTCCTCGCTGTGGCCTGACGCAGGGCAAAGAGCTCCACCCACTTGGAATAGTAATCAACAAAAACAAGCATGTACACATTCTGATTGGAGCTTCTAGGAAATGGACCCATCAAATCCACTCCTAACATTTCCCAAGGTCGGGTAGCCACAGTTTGCTGCAACTTGCCAGCAGGTTTTCTACCTTCTGGTTTGTACATTTGACAAACCTGACAGTTTCGGATATGTGACTTCACATCCATGCTCAGATGGGGCCAGTACAGTAATGCTTGCAAACGTTTGTAGGTTTTGAACCTGCCCAAATGACCAGCTAATGGGTCTTCATGGAAATGTTGAAGCAGTTGAAGGCGTAGAGTTTCAGGTATGTACATTTGGTAGAGTGTTCTGTGAGGTAGTTGTACAACTCGGTAGACTTTGTCTTCAATGATGGTCAGCTTTGTGGTAGGGTTGACCATCTTTTCTCCATCTTCCAGGATAGTCTGGTACAAAGCCTGTACTTCTGGATCATCCTGTTGGGCTTTCCAAATGACCTCATCAGAGATGGGAAAGTCAGTTTTGGGTGAGTCTCGACTGCTAGACAGGACAGTAGCACATGTAAGATGAGGGCCACCATTACCACAAGCAGGAGCTCTGGATAAGGCATCTGGAACAGTGTTGTATTTTCCTTTCCTGTATTCTACTGCAAAGGTGAACTCTTGCAACCGTAGAGCCCATCTGATGAGCCTGGTGCTTGGTTTGTTGGTCTTGAACACCCACACAAGGGAGGAATGGTCAGTGACCACAGTGAAGTGTCTTCCCTCCAGGTAGTACCTCCACTTTTCCAAAGCCCAGACAACTGCAAGGCACTCTTGCTCGGTTGTGGAGTAGTTCCGTTCTGCTCCATTCAAGGTCCGACTGGCAAACGCTAGCACTTCTTCAGTACCAAGTCCAGTCTGTTGGACTAGGACAGCACCAAGTCCAACATCACTTGCATCAGTGTAAACAACAAAAGGGCAATCAAAGTTGGGATGACCCAAAATGGGAGGTGTGACGAGGTGTCGTTTCAGGGTTTCAAAGGAGTTCTGGCACTCTGCCGTCCATCGGAATTTCGCTCCTTTTCGCTTCAACGCGTTGAGGGGTTCTGCCACCTGGGAGAAGTTCCACACAAACCGATGGTACCATCCAGCCATCCCAAGGAACCGTTGAAGGGCCTTGAGTGTGGTTGGCACAGGGAAGTCTTGTACAGCCTTGGTCTTTTCAGGATCCACATGAATGCCGTCAAAAGACACAATATGGCCAAGGAACTTCAGGGAGGTTTGGCAGAAGTTGCTCTTCTTCATGTTCACTGTCAGACCAGCTTCTCTTAGCTTGTCCAACACTGCTTGAAGATCTTGAAAGTGGTCCTCTCTTTTCTGGGAGTAGATAATTATATCGTCCAGGTAGACGAAACATATCTTCCCTTTGAGCTCACCTAACGCAATCTCCATGAGTCTTTGGAAAGTGGCAGGTGCATTCTTTAATCCAAAAGGCATCACCTTAAATGAAAACAAGCCCTCAGCACAGACAAAAGCAGTCTTGTCCTTGCTTTCCTGGTCCATCTCAACCTGCCAATAGCCACTATTGAGGTCAAGGGTAGTGAACACAACAGCGCCAGACAATGACTCCAGGATCTCGTGGATGGTGGGAAGAGGATAGGCATCAGTCTGGGAAACATTGTTGGTCTTCCTATAGTCCACACAAAATCTAAGACCACCGGTCTTTTTTGAAATGAGGACAACAGGAGCAGCCCAGGGAGAGGAGGAACGTTCTATTATATCTTGTGTCAACATATCATTAATGAGTCCCTTTTGGATGATTAGCTTCGCTGGGGACAAACGATATGGCTTTTGCTTGATCGGCATTTCCTGTGTAAGGAATATTTTGTGCTTCAGGAGTCCGGTGCGTCCTAGCTTTGAAGTACACACATCAGCATTATTCTGCAGCTGTTCCAACAGCCTTAACTCCTCTGGCTGTTCCAGCTGAGCTCTTCTTACAGCCTGTAAAAGGAGATCATCAGAAGGATTACCCAGGGTTAGTGGTACCGGAGCAACGGCAGAGAAGACTGCCACACATCTTTCCAGATCCATTAGCGGATCAGGACTGTCATCCTTTTTCCCAAAGGTGGGAAATTGCAATTTAATGGGCATCGCTCCCACATGACGTCTACTCAAATCACCATGAACAAAAGAGTTAGGAGGGATTGATGAAGTAGAGGGTGAAGGAGTTATCGGACCATGAAAATGAACACCAGGATGCATGGTGGATTGCATCCTGCAAGGGGTGGCTGCAGCATAGCCTTGTCTTGGCTGTTCTGAGGTGCCAGCTTGGCCCTCAGTGGTCTGAACAGAAGTGGACACCAGAGAAGCTCTGTGCAAGGAGTGGTGCCTAATGGAGGCCATGTCAACAGACACATCATCCAACATTTTAACACAATTAGAGAGCGCTGTCTGCAAGTGGTCTACAGTGTTTACCAGGGGAGAAAAAACAGAATTGACGTCCTTGAGGACCTCAGTGTGATGATGTTGCAGGCGCCACTGGAGAGTGGCAGTGAGTTGGCTTTGTTGGTAGTCAAACTGCTTGTCCATGGCACCAGTAACATCCCGTCTTCCACTCTCACTGAGCTCTGTCAGAGTGTGGGTTAGAGTACTCAGTGAGTTTCTGAATTCCATGGCACTCTGTTGTTGCTCTTCACTCAGACATTTGAATTTATTGTGGATTAGAGTTTGGAGGTGTTGTTGAGTCCGACGAATATCAAGGATGTCACCTTGAAGTTGTAAGACTACAACCTCTGGAGATAAACCAGACAATGGAGGAAGGTTGGGCGTCAGAGGGAGGGCTAGCGCAGTACTTCCACACAGATCCATGTCAATAAGTGAGTTACTGGTTAGACCTCCTGTGGCCTGTGGTCCAGAACGACCATTCAGATTCCCAGGGCTCTGGCCCAAATCAACTCCATTATTTCCATTCACATTATGATTTGTATTGTTGGCTCGGTGGTCAGAATGGCCCTGTGTATTCCCATTGACAGGTAGAATATGGATGAGCACATTTTCTTGGGGTGAATCCATTGTTTTAATTCCACACAAAAGATTTGCTTGGGTTAGTTCTCAATGTTGAGGTCCCTGTTCGGGTGCCATTTTTTATGTAACAGTTTTGACTTGAGGTTATTTATAGGGGTGCCAGGTAGGTTGTGCCTACCAGAGAAAGCATGGGTTTCTCCTTTTAGTTTGGGAGGGAATGAGTCCCATCTGGTCCGTCAAGTCACACCAATACAAAGGACTTATATAAAAGTCAAGATGGAAATATACTTTTCATAAACCCCTTAAAACATTGGAAAGAACTTCAAACAAGTGTATTCTTTTGCGTAGTTGTATTAACAACATAAATGATCACACACCCCCACACACAATATAACAAATCAATGCACTTATGTTCATTTAGAAATGTCCTGTACCTCGGGCATAAAAAAAGTCCAGCCCGGTAAATAAGTTCAGTGACTCAAGTGACCTTAGTCACGCAACGTTTGTCCGTAGCGTAAACCCAGTATATTCCTACACTCAAAATTACACTTATTTTGCAACACAACTATAAAGCGTATCAAAGACTAATCAAAGAATAATACGTCTTAACAACTAGATAAATCACAGTATACATCACCCCAAACAAATGAAATACCGTGTACAAAAAGTTGTAGTCAGTCGGTCAGTCAGATAATCCGCCAACAGATCTCCAGCGGAGAAAAGGCCACGAAAACCAACGGAGAGTTGTAGTCCACAGACGCACAGAGTGGATCCAATCCTGGGTAAACTCGTTTTAAGGCTACAAAACACACTGTAAGGCAACAAACAAACGTAATAGCGAAGCTTCATGACCTGAAGGTAGTACACATCCTCATTCATGTCTCAATCACAACTTTTTCTTTTCGCAGCTGATGCTGGCTATTTAATGGGGAATTAAAGGGGAAGCGCCCTATTAGAAGGAGAAGCACTGAGACGGTTCAGAAATATTCAGGGCCGTCACAGTAGGTAGAGTTATTAAAGTGACTGCATAGATGATAACAGAGTAGCAGCAGTGTAAAAGGGGCAATGCAAATAGTCTGGGTGGCCATTTGATTAGATGTTCAGCGGATGGTCAGGCTCGCCGTAGTCTTGTAGGTCAAGAGGTTGCTGTGTCATGTCACTAAATCACGCCCCAGGAAGTCTTCCCTCCAGTATGTCAATCAGACCTCGCCCCTCACCCCAGCAGCCACTCCTCCCACTCCTTTTTAATCATCTGTTGTTTTACGGTCTGTTCTATATGGCATGCAAAGCGTTGTACCCGTTGCCTGGGTCAGACACAGGACAGTGTCTCGAGGCTCCTATTCAGACGGACAGAGAATTCTCACCCTGGCTGACCTGCCTCACAAAAATCACAAGATCAAACAATTAGGCTACTCCGATCAGAGTTGGATCAGTGTCCTCCGGATCCAATGTGTTGCACACTGTCCTCCCAGTCTCTGCAGAGCGCATCAGAGTATAATTATTGTAGGCCTACGTAGACGGGCATGAGCAGTCTTTCAATAACGCCGTCGTGAAATGTGGTTTTGAGATCAAAGCGACCCTAGCCGTGTGTGCACAGTTCTTGATATTCATTGCTAGTTAGTGAGTTATTTAGCCAGTTATAGCTCATTTTTGGTCAGCAATGAGAAAATCATGGTTTGCATCACGGGGGGAGATTTGCACAGCAGGTAAAATAATAACCAGCCAAACTACACTATGTTATGAATTTGCTATCTAGCTAGTTAATTATTTATCTATGTCTTAATGGCATTGTCGTGTCCCATGTCCTAAAATAACTTTCCACCGACACTTGTGTAGAACTGGAAATGGCTGACACGCAGTTGATACTGGTTTAGTTGATGAAACCAATGCTGCATATTCCCGGTTGTAAAACTGTCTCTCAAATGCTCAAAATTGGTTAGGATTCTCCTCTATTCCATCCTGGCCAAGTTAAAAATATATTCTTAGAGTAGCCTAATTGACAAACTCATGCTGTCAAGCTCTCCCATGAACATGGAATATTTTAACCTTACAAATAGATAAACATCTTACTTAGCTACCTCGTCCACCTTAGCCATTTGATACCTGGTTTATTTAATGAAGGAATTATTTGAAAAAGACAACAGTATTTGGTTGTAATGTTGCAGGGGACCAACCATCCTCCCAGGAGGACAGGACAACACAGGTCGGCACAAGAATTGCAACATCTAGAGGTAGTTGTTAATGGTGAATAGCAGTGCTGTAAGGGTCTATGCCTCAAAGACTACCCCCACCATCATGGCTGCCTTGGTTTCGTTGATCCTCCTGTTAGGCTATGGTTGCTAGGCAGCAGTAGCCTCAGTCTAGGCCTTCCCAGCAAGTGTGACTCGACTGTGGTCCCCGCACAGCAAGTCTGGTCGACCGGAACACGACTGTGACTGAACACTGCTTCCCAAATCCCCCCTGAGCACCGGAGTGCGCTGAACAATACACAAGTCCTTCAGTGTTCAGTCAATCACCGGCCAACCAAGACTAGCAGTGCTGTGCTGGAAAAAGTTTTCTGTTGGACCTGACTGAGTCTTAAGAGTCAACACACAGGTGGACACACTAGCTCTGGTTTCACCAGTTCTCTCGCATTGTAAGCTGCTGTTAGTTTCCCAGTTCCAGCATGAATAACAGAATTGTCTTGTGTGTTCTTTAGGGCTGACCTCAATTAGTCGACTGGCCGATCGATTTAAAAAAAAAATTGAGCAGTGTCAAATATGAAAAATGTTTATGGCACACGAGATGCATGTCTGATTCATGCCCGTCTGAGTGGACTAATCCATTGTGCAGGCCGCAGGTATGGCACACCAGTAGTACATTTATCATTAATTCCCATCATTTCTAATCTACAACGCTTGTTTGGTTACGGTAATTTGTTTGCATTGAATTGTATTATTGTTAGTCTTACCGTTGTCATTGTAGGAGTGGACACGTTGTTTGCAGAACACACAACCTAGGCTACACTTGTGAGTTTTGGTTTATTTTGTTCCATTTGTTTGGAGCGCTCCTGTCTATCTTGAGTAAGGACACGCACCTGATTATGCGTATAGAAGTAGGACTAGTCCAACTGGCCTGCGTGCATATGTAGGCCTATAATATGCCCATTTGGGGATGTGATACTAGTTCTGAGTGTCTTAAAACGTCTTATGGCTGAGATCCCGTTAACGGGATCGATATGACATCAGCCAGTGAAAGTGCAGGGAGCCAAATTCAAACAACAGAAATTAAAATTCCTCAAACATACAAGTATTTTACACCATTTTAAAGATAAACTTGTTGTTAATCCCACCATAGTGTCCGATTTCAAAAAGGCTTTACAACGAAAGCACCCCAAACGATTATGTTAGGTAAGCAACTAGTCACAGAAAAACACCACTATTTTTCCAGCCAAAGAGAGTCACAAAAAGCAGAAATAGAGAAAATGAATCACTAACCTTTGATCTTCATCAGATGACACTGATAGGACTTCATGTTACACAATGCATGTATGTTTTGTTCGATAAAGTTCATATTTATATTTTAAAAATCTGTTTACATTGGCGTGTTATGGTCAGTAATGTTTTGCTTCCAAAACATCGGTGATTTTGCAGAGCCACATCAATTTACAGAAATACTCATCATAAATGTTGATGAAAATACAAGTGTTATACATGGAATTATAGATCCACTTCTCCTTAATGCAACCACTGTTGAAAATTACTTTACGGAAAAAGCACAACATGCAATAATCTGAGTACGGCGCTCAGGCACAAAAACAAGCCATACAGGTACCCGCTATGTTGTGGAGTTACCAGATGTCAGAAATAGCAATATAAATATTCACTTACCTTTGATCTTCATCAGAATGCACTCCCAGGAATCCCAGTTCAACAATAAATGTTTTTTTTCTTCGATAAAGTTATTTATGTCCAAATACCTCCTTTTTGTTTGCGTGTTTAGGTTACAAATCCAAATTCATGAGCACTAGGTCCAGACGAAAAGTCAAAAGTTCCGTTACAGTTCGCAGAGACATGTCAAACGATGTATAGAATCAATCTTTAGGATGTTTTTAACAAATCTTCAATAATGTTTCAGCTGGAGAATTCCTTTGTCTTTAGAAAGGAAAAGGAACGCAGCTACCTCTCACGGGGGCGTGCCTGAGTGAGCTCTTGGCACTCTGCCAGACATCTGGTTGAAACAGCTCTCATTCTCTCCCCGTGCACAGTAGAAGCCTCAAACAAGGTTCTAAAGACTGTTGACATCTAGTGGAAGCCTTAGGAAGTGCAATATGACCCCATAGACACTGTATATTGGATAGGCAAAGACTTGAAAACCTACAAACCTCAGATTTCCCACTTCCTGGTTGGATTTTTTCTCAGGTTTTTGCCTGCCATATGAGTTCTGTTATACTCAAATGTTTTCTTCACCTCAAACAGCAAGTTAACAAAGTCTGTTTTTGCATCTATTTGAGAAGGACAATAGTTCCTCAACGTAGCCTATTGGATTACCGCTCGGCATGAAAGGGGGAAAAAATGTAATGCTTTGATCTGATGGAAATGTCATAAAATTGGCCTACCTGATTTACTACTTATCCCTTTTGCAAAATTGATACAATGTTGATACAATGTTTAAAATTCCTTGCAGCCAGTGATTTACAGGATATTTGTTTTCATCAGGATATTTTCTACCAGTGGACTGCAATGTTTTTGTTTATGTAGGCTATTTTTACATATTGGCAATAAAAGTTAAAATTCTAAAAGTCGAAATTGATTACCCACATGACATTGATTTTGAGATATGAAGACTTTATTATAAATTAAACTGTTCCATGAAAATGTACATATGAAAATCATAACTGGCATGCAGATCAGAAGAAATGGTAGGATAACTTGGCACTCCAAATGGAAAAGGTTGCCGACCTCCGGTGTAGCCTAACTTCAGGAGCATAATGTCAGAATCTGCCAAGGCCAGCAGGAGGGTCAGGAACAGGTTTGTTTTATTCTGGTTAGGCTATATTGATCTCTGGCTCCATCTTTAGTAATATGTCTTCAGTTTTAATTGCCGTTCTTAACTTCTCTAGGATATGTGGGATGCTAACATCCCACTTGGCCAAAAGCCAGTAAAAATGCAGAGCGCCAAATTCAAATATATTACTATAAAAATCGAACTTTCATGAAATCACACATGAAAGACATCAAATTAAAGCTACACTTGTTGTGAATCCAGCCAACATGTCTGATTTCAAAAAGGATTTACGGCGAAAACACACCAAACGATTATGTTAGGTCAGTACATAGCCACAGAAAAACACAGCCATTTTCCCAGCCAAAGAGAGGGGTAACAAAAAGCAGAAATAGATAAAATGAATCACTAACCTTTGATCTTCATCAGATGACACTCATAGGACTTCATGTTACACAATACATGTATGTTTTGTTCGGTAAAGTTCATATTTATATCCAAAAATCTGAGTTTAGGCGGGACGCTACTGTCTCACTTTGCATTTCTCTGGCTTTTTGCCGAGCGCCAAATTCAAATTAATTACTATGAAAATTACTCTAAAAATCTAACTTTCATTAAATTACACATGAAAGTTACCAAATTAAAGCTACACTGGTTGCTAATCCAGCCAACATGTCAGAATTCAAATAGGCTTTTCGGCGAAAGCAAACAATGCTATTATCTGAGGATAGCACAATAGTAAACAAAGACAGATAAGCATATTTCAACCCTGCAGGCGTGACACAACGCAGAAATAAAAATATAATTCATGCCTTTGACGAGCTTCTGTTGTTGGCACTCCAATATGTCCCATAAACATCACAAATGGTCCTTTTTGTTCGATTAATTCCGTCGATATATATCCAAAACGTTAATTTATTTTGCGCGTTTGATCCAGAAAAACACCGCTTCCAAATTGCTCAAACGTGACTACAAAATATATCAACGGTTACCTGTAAACTTTGCCAAAAAATGTCAAACTACTTTTGTAATACAACTTTAGGTATTTTTTAACGTTAATAATCGATAAAATTGAAGACGGGGATGATCTGTGTTCAATACAGGATTAAAACCAACTATAGCCAGCTTTCTGGTCACTCGCTTCTATCTAACAGGACACTTAATGTGACTCTCGTTCAAGATGGCCGTACTTCTTCATTACACAAAGGAATAACCTCAACCAATTTCTCAAGACTGTTGACATCCAGTGGAAGTGGTAGGAACTGCAAGCAGGTCCCTTAGAAATCTGGTTTCCCAATAAACTCATTGAAAAGAGAGTGACCTCAAAAAAAAAAAAAAAAAAAATCTGAATGGTTTGTCTTCGGGTTTTCACCTGCTAAATAAGTTCTGTTATACTCACACACATGATTCAAACAGTTTTAGAAACTTCAGAGTGTTTTCTATCCAAATCTACTAACAATATGCATATCTTATCTTCTGGGGATGAGTAGCTAGAAGTTGAATTTGGGTATGCTTTTCATCCAAACGTGAAAATGCTGCCCCCTAGAGAAGTTAAAGCATCAGACAAGTTCAGTAGCCTACATATAGTTGATTTTATTCAAACATAGGGTGTGGCTACATATGGGAAAAATATATGCTTTAAAATTTCGACCAATTAATTGGTCGAAAGAACAACCGACTCTCGGTCGACCCAGATTTGTTTTTAGTCAGTCAGCCCTAGTGTTCAGTGATTTGTGCTACACAGGGCCAAGCGTTCTTCTAACACCAGCTCCGGACGCCTGCTGTGTTCCTGGTTCCTGCCACGCTGCACAATCTGATATATCTTTTGTTCTCAGCAGTTGGTCCTATCTGTGGAATAATTTTTTCTGTATAACTATCCCTATTGTTTAGTTGGGAACTGACATGTATTTACATAGATATTTTAAAGTAACTATGCTTGCTCTGGCCTAGAGTTGTGCTACTTGCAGTGACAGACCATATGTTTTATCCTCGGTGGTCGGTGTTTGTACATGTTGATTCGTGTGCATTTGCTTGTTTTATCTGTGATGTAAGCGTGTGTGTGTCATAGATGTATGTCAATCATGGCATGGCGCTGTTATGAATAGAGCTCACATCCCTGTCCACATCACCCAGCTCTCCACACTGGCTTGAGATTAGATGAGTGACAGCGGTCTGTCCATCCCTAACGGGGTCATCACTCTCGGGAGGTTCATCTCTCACTGGTGGGTTTTTGACGAGCACAGTGACGCAGGATGAGCCAGGGATAGGGGGCAGGATGTTATGATCCACACTAACAAGCTACTAATTGGTTGTTAATGTGACAGAGCGGGGTTTGAGTCACAAGGCTATTTTAGCCCACTGAGCTAAGGCCTAGACATTTGAAAAAAAGTCTATTGTAATCTATTTACACCAAAAGGATTAGGGTCTACCAGGCTTGGGATTGAACTTTGGACTGCATAGGTCTTAAGTCCATAGTTTCTTCAATCAGTGATTGGCCTACATTGGGTAGACTTGCCCATTCGGCTAAGCTTTGAACCCACATGCATCATCACCAGTCTCCAAGGCTTTGTGGAGTCAGTTGAGAATCAACTGACTGCTCCAAATTAGTTGAGAAATTCTTGACAAAAGGTAAAGGTATACTGTACTTGCATCCTTGCTGTAGTTCTGTCTCTGAGGATATGTTTTTAAACCAAGCACACTGCTATCCCAGAGGTTCAGGGGTTCAAATGTCTGTGGTTTCTCATGTTAACAACACTCTCTTAATATTTCTTTACTTAATTATTCCTGTAATCAGTCATCGGCCTATTAACGTGCTGTCTGCCAAGGTGGACAAATAGTGGTTGGAGCAGAACCTCATAGGGATGATTTGCGTTCTTATTTTAGAGCCCCTGCTGCAGGCTCACGCTGTAATGGCTGGCTGGCTGGGTATTTTGGGAGCTAATTTATTGCGTCTCTCTCAAGGGGGTGGTGGGGGGAAGGAGGGAGTGGGGGGTGTAAGATATGCACCCAGGGCTCCTTCCCGCTGGTGATTCATCTCCATGCTACATCGGCATGACGTGCCACTTTTTATTTCACTATTTAATGTGTGTGAAGATGACACTGTTCAGCCGGCACTCGTATACAAGTAACGTCTATGGGGGAGAAACTCACCCTGAGTGTTTTGTGGAGAGCGAGAAAAAAGCACCGGGTTGAAGGGAGGGAGATGAAGAGAGGTCTGTTTTATATCCCCAGTGGCTCACACTGATAAATGGCTGGCCCCAGTCTTCCCACTGACGCACAAATGTCACATCATAAAAAATAGTACGCACTCTTCCGGCGTCTCTCTCTCACCCCCTGCCTTGCAAAGCACTCAATTATACCATGGGGTTTTCCTCCACCACCACCTCGTCCTAAGTGCATTTGAGCTAAATTGAAGCGGCCTCAATCGCAGAGCTGTTATGATTTATTTTCTTTAATTCGAGACGCGATAAAACTGCAAGGTGAGGTCTGTCATTACCTTATCATTACATGCTGTTGGTGAGGTCTGTCATTACCTTACCATTACATGCTGTTGGTGAGGTCTGTCATTACCTTACCGTTACATGCTGTTGGTGAGGTCTGTCATTACCGTACCATTACATGCTGTTGGTTAGGGATGTGGTGATTATGGTGTTTTGGATATCTAATTGTCATGCAAAATGGCCACGATTGTCATTTTGGTTTAATTGTTTTTATTTGTATTGTACTGCATTATAATGCTACGTCATACGGAATGGTATAGCTAAGACATACAGTTGAATTCGGAAGTTTACATACACCTTAGCCAAATACATTTATACTCAGTTTTTCACAATTCCTGACATTTAATCCTGGTAAAAATTCCCTGTCTTAGGTCAATTAGGATCACAAGAATGTGAAATGTCAGAATAATAGTAGAGAATTATTTATTTAAGCTTTTATTTCTTTCATCACATTCCCAGTGGGTCAGAAGTTTACATACACTCAATTAGTATTTGGTAGCATTGCCTTTAAATTGTTTAACTTGGGTCAAACGTTTTGGGTAGCCTTCCACAAGCTTCCCACAATAAGTTAGGTGAATTTTGGCCCATTCCTCCTGACACAGCTGGTGTAACTGAGTCAGGTTTGTAGGCCTCCTTACTCGCACACACTTTTTCAGTTCTGCCCACACATTTTCTATAGGACGGATGTCGGCTCTGTGATGGCCAATCCAATACCTTGACTTTGTTGTCCTTTAGCCATTTTTCCACAACTTTGGAAGTATGCTTGGTGTCATTGTCCATTTAGAAGACCCATTTGCGACCAAGCTTTAACTTCCTAACTGATGTCTTGAGATGTTTCTTCAATATATCCACATAATTTTCCTGCCTCATGATGCCATCTATTTTGTGAAGTGCACCAGTCCCTCCTGCAGCAAAGCATCCCCACAACATGATGCTGCCACCCCCGTGCTTCATGGTTGGGATGGTGTTCATAACCCTTTTTCCTCCAAACATAATGACGGTCATTATGGCCAAACAGTTCTATTTTTGTTTCATCAGACCAGAGGACATCTCTCCAAAAAGTACGATCTTTGTCCCCATGTGCAGTTGCAAACCGTAGTCTGGCTTTTTTTATGGCGATTTTGGAGCAGTGGCTTCTTCCTTGCTGAGCGGCCTTTCAGGTTATGTCGATATCGGACTCGTTTTTACTGTGGATATAGATACTTTTGTACCTGTTTCCTCCAGCATCTTCACAAGGTCCTTTGCTGTTGTTCTGAGATTGATTTGCACTTTTCGCACCAAAGTACGTTCATCTCTAGGAGACAGAACTCATCTCCTTCCTGAGCGGTATGAAGGCTGTGTGGTCCCATGGTGTTTAGTCTTGCGTACTATTGCTTGCACAGATGAACATGGTACCTTCAGGCATTTGGTTCATCCGTGGGAGCAATTTCCAGACTTGTGGAGGTCTACAATCTTTTGGTTACTGGCCCAACACTAACCCCTTGTGCTCGTAAAACTTTATCCACTTCATCTAAAAATAAGAAACTGCTATTGGGTAAACTATAGCTACTTGAAAATACATTTCAAGGCCTCCCCCCTCCCCCCTCATGAAATAAATGTATGAAGACTGTTATGATATTTGTTTAGTTCACGATTTTGCCCATATTGTGGGCAAAGGCAGCCCCCTTGTGGAATAAAAACAGCGGCTTCCTATAGTTCTCTCTGTTTTGCCCAGTTGGCACATATGAGCTTGATGCACCCCAAGCCAAAGCATCATTGGCTTGTTGTAGTGCAAACCTGCTGTTGTTTTGTGTACCAGTCACTCAGGGACTTACCTAAAGATAATGACTTCCTTGTTTTAGTGTTGAGAGAAACCAGTACCCAAACAAACAAGGAGGAATCTGACCTTTTTTCCACTTTGTGTTTCGCTATGACCTTAGTGGCATTCTCCTTTCGATGCCCATTCAACCGTCATACCGGTCTGTCCACACAAAACGAGTGTTTTATTGATTTGAATGCTGGAGTCAGGGTAACCTCGGCGTGTGTGGTGGTGGGGGGAAGAATGGAACAATAAAGACCCATTCTGAAGAAGATTCAGTTAGTGAATGAGGGAGAAGTGGAGGGAACAGGTGGTGAATTGTAAAGGAAGAGCAATAAGAGACATCAGTCTCATCAGTCTCCAACCTGCTGCCTATCTATCACATCACTATGTGTGTGTTGGTGTGTTTTTGCCTGTGGGCCTGATGAGCTGGGAGAGATGGCTCTAATCAGTAGATTAGTCATGATGATGCTGGACTGGAGGCCTGAGGGAAGGGCACTGTAATCTGCCCAGCACTTCCACCTTGCCGTTTTCCCATATGACGCAAAGTGCCCTCTATAGGTTAAAATCCCTTATCGTATGCACTATAGTCTGCCCTGCTATGGAAACATTTGCATGTATACTACATTGATCTCGGATGAAGATTAAGATTCCTAAAAGGTTGTTGCTTTTTTTCTTTCTTAAATCCATTTTCTGCTCATTGATGTTGAGCATCCATGGGATTATTCTCCACAGGAATCTGAGAACAACTCCACTATCTCTTGGAGCACACGGGCACTCCTGGAACTCTTTTCAAGATACCTTTTTGTGTAGTGAAAAGGATGCTGCTGCTTTTCAGCTGTGCTGTCTGACTGTTAACAAGCCTCTGCTTATACAATCTTCCTTTTACAGTCTATGGAAGTGCAGCTTTACAGCAGCAGCTAATAGACATCACACCTGCCCCTTCTCCCACTGCTTTCTCTGAAGTTTTTATTTAGCGCCTTAGCTACCAAACGGTCTTCTCTCCAATCCTCATTTAGCTTAATTGCTGCTGAGCCCCGGCCTAGCGAGATAGACAGGGAGATTGTGAGGGAGAGGTGAAGGTAGCTGTAATGAGAAAGGCGTGATGTATTAATCAGGCCTGACGTCTCTAATCACCTCTAATCTCATCAAGTGGTAGAGAGCTCCCAGTTCCGCTCGGCAACATCTGTGGACTCAAAATGGGGAGTTTATCCACCTGTTAAAACCATGTTTCCACCTAGTGTAACTGGAGGCTGCAGCACTTTACACAGCAGATGAATGTGGTCTTGGCTGGGTAGTCTAGTCTCCAGTGGTTCACCAGGTGGTTGAGGCTTGAAGTTACTGCTGGTTTGGTGTTATTTTGGAGTTAATTGTGTGTTTGGGTCTAGTTTGGTGGAAGCAGCAGGGGCACCGTGATAATCGGTTTGTTGTCTGGATGGTGTGTGTGGAGGCTGGGAATTATTTCCGTACTCAAGAGACCTTGTAGTCACGTTGTGATTAGAGGCTATTTTCTTTAGGCTGAGAAATGTACTACAGCGACGCAACCCACGGAGTCGTTTCATCAATTCCGCCCCGGACTAATGGCCAATTTAGCCATCAAACGACAGGCGGTGCGGCACTACACGCCTGGTTAATGTTTGAAGAGGAGTCGCCTGAACATTTGATGAACATTAAGATTGCAATGCCTCATGAATATGGTTTCTCTCTCTCTATACCTCCCTCCTCCCTCGCTGTCCTTTCTCTCTGACTTACCTTCCCTCTGGTTGATTGGTATTGAGCTATTCCCACTTGGTACAGAATGTCTCCCTGTGTAATGTCACCTGCTTGCCTCATGTCTGCTGTAGGCAGGTCCACATTGGTTATGTAATGATTAGAGCCTTCAGTCCTGTGATCTTGGCTAAGGTTTGAGGGAATGTCCTGTGCTGAAGCCTATTAAAGTAGCTGTACTGCACATCCAGGTTACTAAAGTTCCTTACCCTCAACTTTACTAGGTCACTGTTTGACTCTGAATTCCCCTACACTCAACTTTAGTACACTTACATTTGTGTCCTTTCACCTCCCAAGGCGCCTGCCTTATTCCACGTCACTGTCTAGGCCGGTGTCCTGTCTTATGGGGCTCACGAGTGTGTCTTATGGGGCTCACGAGTGGTGCAGCATCTCAGTGTAGAGTTGTCACTACAATCCCTGGTTCGAATCCAGGCTGTATCACATCTGGCCGTGATTGGGAGTCCCATAAGGTGGCGCACAATTGGACCAGCGTCGTCTGAGTTTGGCCGGTGTAGGCCGTCATTGTAAATAAGAATTTGTTCTCAAGTAACTTGCCTAGTTAAATAAAACAAAAAAATCTGATCCTCTCCTCCAATCCACTTTAAAGAGAGAGGTGAGGAAACACGGACTAAAGAAGCAAGGATTTGACCGCTAGTAATGTTTCCAGACACTGTCTAATATGTACTGTCCTGATTCTACCTGCTGTCTCATTGGCCCCCTTCTGTTTCTCCTCAGGAAGTAGGCAGGCCACAGTAAGGTGATTGACCTGTGACCTTTGGATTTGGTTGTTTGCTGCGGACTCCAGATCTCAGATGAATTAACAGATGAGCTCACCCACAACCAGCAGAACACTCGTCTACTAATAATTTGCTCCTTACAGTTGATGGACCCAATTCAACTTCTTCATTGGACATTGACTGCATTCCAGAACCATTCAAAGTGTAAAACGGGCACAAAACAAGAGTGGACTTTGATTATGCATGCTATAAAAACACTACACCTTCCAACAAAAGCAGCAGAGATGAGGTGCTGTCATTTTATTCAGAGATGCTAATAAAAGATCCTGTACATGTCATGATGCCAAATGTTTGAGTGCTTTTGATGGTTCATTCCTATTGATGGATTCACCCATGTGTTATTTAATAGATTGTTTCTATGACCCAGGGGCTAGGGTGAGGAACCTGATCAGAACTGTTTGGGCTTACTTACCTGCTGGCCCAGGTAACCAGAGCCTTCAGCCTGGGTACTTATTAATATTTGAACAGGGCCCAGCCCAATCAGCTGAAATGCTCTGTAAACATGGAGAGACTGGTTTGGGTTTTAACCTACTAGTACCACAGTGACAATACAGTGAGCGCTAGGCTAAGTCGCTATCTGTTGTCACCCCATTATGGATTACATTCTAGAGCATGATTTATCAATGTACCCCAAGCCCTTTATAAAGTGTATAGGAGCGTCTGGCTTCATATACTAGTTCGACCCACGTGTAGCATCAACATGCCACAGTCGGTTCCCAAGCGCTACCCAAACCTGTTTTTCTGGGCATTGTTCTTGTTACCTGTATGGTGATGTGATGACAAGTATCATTTGTCTGTAATTTATCCATTGATTTGCCTAACTGTTGGCTGATAGGAGGGACTTTATGAGAGGAGTTGTGAAAGAGTCATCAACAAATGTGTTATTTGTCACATGCGCCGAGTACAACCGGTACAACCTTACTGTGAAATGCTTACTTACAAGCTCTTAACCAACAATGCAGTTCTAGAAATGGAGTTAAGAAAATATTTATTAAATAAACAACATTTTAAAAGTACAATAACGAGGCCATATAAAGTACCAGTCAAAAGTTGACACACCTACTCATTCCAGGGTTTTCTTTGTTTTTACTATTATCTAAGTTGTAGAATAGTAGGGAAGGCATCAAAACTATGAAATAACACGTGTCATGTAGTAACCAAAAAAGTGTTAATCAAAATATATTTGAGTGTCTTCAAAGTAGCCACCCTTTGCCTTGATGACCCCGAGTTACCTCTGCTGCAGTGGATACGTTCATTAGAGTTACCGGCCCCAGAAATTGCAGCCCAATTAAATGCTTCACATAGTTGAAGTAACAGACACATCTCAACATCAACTGCTCAGAGGAGACTGCATGAATCGGGCCTTCATGGTCGAAATGCTGCAAAGAAACCACTACTAAAGGACACCAATAAGAAGAGACTTGCATGGGCGAAGAAACCCGAGCAATGGACATTAGACCGGTGGAAATCTGTCCATTGGTCTGATATTTTTGGTTCAAACCGCGGTGTCTTTGAGACGCAGAGTAGGTGAACAGATGATCTCCACATGTGTGGTTCCCACCGTGAAGGTGGGTGTGGAGGTGTGTGATGGTGTGGGGGTGCTTTGCTGGTGACAGTGTCGGTGATTTATTTAATCGGCATGGCTGCCACAGCATTCTGCGGCGATAGGCCAGTCCAAATAGGTGAAAACCAGATGGGATATCATTTGTTTTTCAGGCTGTGTAAGGGCTATTTGTCCAAGAAGGAGAGTGAGGGAGTGCTGCATCAGATGACCTGGCCTCCACAATCACCCGACCTCAACCCAATTGAGATGGTTTGGGATGAGTTGGACCGCAGAGTGAAGGTAAAGCAGCCAACAAGTGCTCAGCATATGTGGGAACTCATTCAAGAGCATTCCAGGTGAAGCTGGTTGAGAGAATGCCAAGAGTGTGCACAGCTGTCATCAAGGCAAAGGGTGGCTACTTTGAGGGATCTAAAATCCAAAATATATTTTGATTTGTTTAACAATTTTTTTGGTTACTACATGATTCCATATGTTTCATAGTTTTGATGTCTTCACAATTATTCTACAATGTAGAAAATAGTAAAAAAATAAATAAAAACCCTTGAATGAGTAGGTGTGTCTGAACTTTTGACTGGTACTGTATGTCCTGCCCTGCTTACCTTGACTAACCTTCATGAATAGCTCCTGTCAGAATGTGTCTTGTGTTTGGTTGTGAGTGTGTGTGTACTCAACCCAGTGGATTATGCCTCCAGAATACACCTTGTGCTTACAGTAAAACGACTCCTGCCAAGTCTGACTGGACTTTGAACGAGCGGCTTTGTCTGTATTGGGGCCAGATCTCAAATACTTCACTATCTGGATACAACTAGTGGCAATGCACGTACTGGCCCCCAGAGCAGTGCTAAGGTATGATGCCAGCTATTCTGTTATCCAGCTCTATACTGGCCATTCTGCTGGGCGCATATCTGGAGGAGCTGGATTACTGAAGCATTGTGGGTTAGGGGGTGATATTGTGCTCTTCAGTCTCCTTTGTATATGAGACTGGAAGTGATTTGGACAAATGGCTGCTCATTTACCAACCCTGGCTGGCCAACCCTCTTTGACCTTTGTTGTAAAGTGATTCATCTTTACTGTCTGTCGGTCTGTTTTTAAGAGGAGATAAAAGTAGCACTACTCTTTCAAGATGGCTGTTTGTGATGCGGTGTTGTGAAGGCGATACTCTTTTATAGCTAGCATCCTGCAAGTTTTTCCCCCAACTTTTTTATGTGGTATGTGCACGCACACAGTCTGATCTGTAATCTTTCTACCAGTCCTCCTTCTCTTCGTCTGTTGCTCTTTGACTGCTTTCTCTTTCATCTCCCAACCTTTTCCCCTCTCCCCCACTCTGCCTTCCTTGTCTTTAGCCATCCTTTTTCCCTCTCCTTACTCTCTGATCTCTCGCATGATTGCCTTTTCTACTCGCTTCCTGGTGATGGAGTGAATGGAACCTCCAGTAGTAAAACTTCTCTTGTCTCACTCCACCTCCAAATTTCTCTCCCACTCTCTCATAATTTCAGTGAATCATGCTGCCTTCTCTGTAAGGGACTGTGCTTTTGACAGTTGTGAAGCAAAGGTTGTAGCTAGCTAGTTAACTGTGTATTTTGGCAATGTTGTGTGGTGAGAGTTGAAATTGACTGGAATGTAAAAACAGTGGCAGTGGAGTTGAAAGGGTTCCCAGCCTGTGCTCGGTGCTGTCCTGCTCTGCTCAGACGAGGGGAGGTCTTTTGTCTCACACAGAGGTCATACACACACACACACACAGCGCTGCTGTCACTCAACAGGCGCCTACGTCAAAACAAAGCAGAAACATCAGGTTATAGTGTCCTATGTGCGCTCTCATACGCAAACGCTTTTTATACAGAATGCATTCCAATGTATTAGCAGATGGTCATAGACTCTCTGTCTCTGTGTGTGTGGTATAGAGACTTGACTGGACTCTACAGTTTGTGTGATTTAAGCCACTCCAGATTGAGGAAAGGGCATGGTGAGAGGAATGCCACTCTGAAGTGTGGGTAGCAGCAGATATGGTGGGAAGGCTTTCTTGTCTCTCAGGGGAGAAACATGAGAGGGAAAGGGGGATGGATAGGCACTGAGAAGGGTAGCGGAGAGGCGGGCATGGTTGCAAAGCTGAACAGTGAGAAGGTTAGGCGGGAGAGGGCTGAAATGTTGTTGACATGAACAAGTATGTCATGTTCTCTCCATACTTGTAAGGTTATGTGTCTGTGTGAGAGGAGTAACGTGATACAGCTCTCCCACCATCATTGAGCCCTCCCTCTGTCTCCCTTCGTTCCCCTCTATTCAGTCTCCTACTGGAGGAACACTACAGAGCATTCTCTCTTTCCGTCACTCATGATGAGGCTGCCTCTGCAGCAACCAGCAAAGTACAGTCCAGCCAGGGTGGTTTTCAGCTCTGAGTTCTGGAAGGTTTGGTCAGTGGCATGTCCACAGAACCTTTATCCAAAAACAACAACCGCTCTGATTCTCCACTCCCTATTCACTTCTCATTTGTCGTCGTCCTCAGGACTAACCTATTGCTTCAGTCACTTAGTCAGTGAGGGACTGTTTACCAGTCTCTTTGTTCTCTTTCCTGCTCTTTTGCTTTGTTCCATCGCTCCACTTGAAGCACAGAGCGAAAGAGAGACTGGGTTGTTTTCTAATAGTTGGGAAAGACTTTCTGTGGCCTTATGCTTAGCCACCTCCCTCGCTCATTCCCCCCTTTCGCCTTCCAGTGGCTGTTTTCCTGTCGTAGCTGGGAACTGACTGAGGCAAGACTGTGTTTTCCTGTCGTAGCTGGGAACTGACTGACATACACACGCTCTTTCTATTCTATTTCTCGCTTTCTGTATTTCTCTCTCGATCCACTATTCTGGCCACAGTTGGACAAGGCTTTTAAGATTTCCTCTCTCCTCTAGTGTTTGCGTACACATTGCCTTGAGTCGTGAGAAATCTAATTGCTGACACCAGCTTGACCTTGGATATCGCATTGCATGTTAAGAAGTTCCTCTCATTCTGTTTCTTTCTCCATGTTGGCGCTTGCTTTCGCTCGCTTGCTCTCTTTGTCTTTCTCTGTCTCGCTTTGTCTCTAGCTCTCTGTGTGTGGCACAGTTGTGTTCAAGCAAGGTTGTGCTAGCATGTTATAGGGACTCAGTATGGGAAATATAAAATGAAGGGAGCTATGTGGTACTCTAGCATTCCACAGCTGTTTGGCACACAAAGAGCAAGAGAAGCCATTTCCTGTAGGTTTGGGGTTACACAAGTCTGGAGAGTAGGAGAGTCACTGTCTTTTCTGTCCTGTGAGATGATGTGCTCTGCTTTTTTAACAGTAGGCAGTAAAGCACACTCATTATCAGGATGTCATGCTCTGTCTTGAAGTATTGGATTTCACCGTGGCTCTCTCACTGTAACAGTATCGTGTGGTTTGTTGTCATACTTGCACTATGGTAGTGGAGTATTAGTCAGTCTCACAGTAAATCCTTCAGTGTTGTATTTTTAAGTTACTGTTAAAGCAAGTGATATTTGTGTTAGGTCGAGTGTGTACGACTAGTGATGTGCTCACCCTATCACTAACGCAGTTCGTTCACACCTCTGTGTGTGCGTGTCCACTAGTCCTGGCTCAGATGGACTGGATCACTGAAATAGCTCAAACTCTGCCCACCTTTTGTGTGACATTGGAGTTATCCTCAGAATCTCACATTAATAAGTGTAACCCCTCATCTTCCAATACGCCCACATATCACTGTGGTGTTTCCCCCTCTGCGCAATAGTCATTTCTAGAGAAGATTTGCTCCAGTGAAGTTGTATTGATCCCCGGCCAGCCAATGGCCCACGACACTGACAACAATGCAATGGGAAACGATTTACTCTGAGTTAGGACTGTGTGACGGACATCTGCTGCTCCACAAAGCACATGAGATGGAGGGGAGGAATGGGAGGGAGGGAGGCACAACAATCTTGGCGCCAAGGGATAGCACGTGGCTGAGAGAAAGGCGCACTAAGGGGACAGATGATAGGATGTATGGGAACAAAGGGTTGCTAGCAAAGACATGCACAGTTTTAAAATCCACTTAGAATCAGATAATCTGCTATTTATTAGCTTTATAACTCAGATTGTGTGCATGTGGAAAACTGCATGTCTGTGCATGTGTAGGTTCAAAGCTGCTGTCACTTGTTTGATCTTGTCTGCTATAATGCGCCTGCAAGGCATGTATGAGTCTCTGTGTGGCCTTGTATTGTCCGGCCAGTCTCTGTATTTACTCTGCTAACAACGACACTGCCAACGCCAGCCAGTTAGTGGTGGCCTAGCTCTTCTCACCTATACTAACAGAGGAGAGGTGTACCAGAATAACTAGCGATGTTCCTATTCCTCGGATTTCTCGACTTTGCTCGTCATCCCTGCCTCCTGTACCCATCTCTTCCCCCTTCCTGTCATCTCCCTCCTTTCCTCTCGCCTCTGTTCATCACTCCAGATTTCCTCCCTTAAGGCATGGACACTTCAAATTAAATCAAATGTTATTAGTCACATGCGACAAATACAACAGGTGTAGACTTTACAGTGAAATGCTTACTTACGAGCCCCTAACCAACAATGCTGTAAAAAAAAAAAAAAAAGTAAGAAATAAAAGTAACAAGTAATTAACTTCTCTGCACTACGGATCCCTTTTACGGGATCATTTTCCTAAACAACCGCTGAATTGCAGAGTGCAAAATATTACAAAAAATATTTCTAATCATGCAATCACAAGTGAAATATACCAAAACACAGCTTAGCTTGTTGTTAAACCACCTATCGTGTCAGATTTTGAAAATATGCTTTACAGAGAAAGAAATCCAAGCATTTGTCAGTGTATCAATCAATGCTAGAACAGCTAGCCCTAAATTAGCATGGTCACGAAAGTCAGAAAAGCAATAAAATTAATCGCTTACCTTTGATAATCTTCGGATGTTTGCACTCACGAGACTCCCAGTTACACAAATGTTCTTTTTGTTTGATAAATATTACTTTTATAACAAAAAAACGCAATTTTAGGTTGCGCGTTATGTTCAGAAAACTACAGCCTCGTTCCGTTCGACACAAATTCCAAAAAGTATCCGTAATGGTCGTAGAAACATGTCAAATGTGTTTTATAATCAATCCTCAGGTTGTTTTTAACAAACATAATCGATAATATTTCAACCGGACCGTAACCTATTCAATAAGAGAGAAAAAGAAAATGGAGAGCTACCCTCTCGAGCACAGGAACTAATCAGAGGACACCTGACTAGTTTTGAAAAATCTCGCTCATTTTTCCAAAATAAAAGCCTGAAACTATGTCTAAAGCCTGGTCACAGCCTGAGGAAGCCATTGGGAAAGGAATCTGGTTGATACCCCTTTAAATGGAAGAAAGACGGGCCAGGAAACACAGATAAAAATAATAATAATTTAAAAAAAATCACTTCCGGGTTAGATTTTTCTCAGGTTTTCGCCTGCAGAATCAGTTTTGTTATACTCACAGACAATATTTTGACCGTTTTGGAAACTTTGGAGTGTTTTCTATCCTAATCTGTAAATTATATCCATTTTCTACGATCTGGACCTGAGAAATAGTCCGTTTACCTTGGGAACGTTAAGTAATATGTACATGTAGGTAGAGTTATTAAAGTGACTATGCATAGATGATAAGAGTAGCAGCTGTGTTAAAAGGGGGGGGGGTACAATGCAAATAGTCTGGGTAGCCATTTGATTAGATGTTCAGGAGTCTTATGGCTTGGGGGTAGAAGCTGTTTAGAAGCCTCTTGGACCTAGACTTGGCACTCCGGTACCGCTTGCCATACGGTAACAGTCTATGACTAGGGTGGCTGGAGTCTTTGACAATTTTTAGGGCCTTCCTCTGACACTGCCTGGTATAGAGGTCCTGGATGGCAGGAAGCTTGTCCCTGGTGATGTACTGGGCCGTACGCACTACCCTCTGTAGTGCCTTACGGTCGGAGGCAGAGCAGTTGCCATACCAGGCATTGATGCAACCAGTCAGGATGCTCTCGATGGTGCAGCTGTATAACCTTTTTGAGGATCTGAGGACCTATGCCAAATCTTTTCATTCTCCTGAGGGGGGAATAGGTTTTGTTGTGCCCGCTTCACAACTGTTTTGGTGTGCTTGGACCATGTTAGTTAGTTAGTTAGTTAGTTAGTTAGTTGGTGATGTGGACACCAAGGAACTTGAAGCTCTCAACCAGCTCCACTACAGCCACGTCGATGAGAATGGTGGCGTGCTCGGTCCTCTTTTTCCTGTAGTCCACAATCATCTCCTTTGTCTTGATCATGTTGAGGGAGAGGTTGTTGTCCTCGCACCACGCAGCCAGGTCTCAGCCTATAGGGAGGAGGTCAGTCTCGTCGTTGTCGGTGAGTGAACAGGGAGTACAGGAGGGGACTGAGCACGCACCCCTGAGGGGCCCCTGTGAGGATCCCTGGGAGGATCAGCGTGGTGGATGTGTTGTTACCTACCCTTATCACCTGGGGGTGGCCAGGATCCAGTTGCAGAGGGAGGCGTTTAGTCCCAGAGTCCTTAGCTTATTGATGAGCTTTGACGGCACTATGGTGTTGACCGCTGAGCAGTAGTCAATTAATAGCATTCTCATATAGGGGTTCCATTTGTCTAGGTGGGAAAGGGCAGTGTGGAGTGCAATAGAGATTGCATGATCTGTTAGGGTGGTATGTAAATTGGAGTGGGTCTAGGGTTTCTGGGATAATGGTGACGTGAGCCATGACCAGCCTTTCAAAGCACTTCATGGCTACAGACGTGAGTGCTACGGGTCGGTAGTCATTTAGGCAAGTTACCTTAGTGTTCTTGGGCATGGTGGTATGCTTAAAACATGTTGGTATTATAGACTTGGACAGGGAGAGGTTGAAAATGTCAGTGAAGATGCTTGCCAGTTGGTCAGCGCATGCTCGCAGTACACGTCCTGGTAATCAGTCTGGCCCTGTGGCCTTGTGAATGTTGACCTGTTTACAGGTCTTACTCACATCGGCTGCAGAGAGTGTGATCACATAGTCTTCTGGAACAGCTGGTGCTCTCATGCACTTTCAGTGTTATTTGCCTCGAAGCGAGCATAGAAGTAGTTTAGCTCGTCTGATAGTCTCGTGTCACTGGGCAGTTCTCGGCTGTGCTTCCCTTTTGTATTCTGTAATGGTTTGCAAGCCCTGCCACGTCCGACGAGCGTCAGAGCCAGTGTAGTATGATTCGATCTTAGTCCTGTATTGATGCTTTGCCCATTTGATGGTTTGTCAGAGGGCATAGCAAGATTTCTCATTAGCTTCCGGGTTAGAGTCCCACTCCTTGAAAGCGGCAGCTCTAGCCTTTAGCTCAGTGCAGATGTTGCCTGTAATCCATGGCTACTGGTTGGGGTATGTACTAGAGGTCGACCGATTATGATTTTTCAACGCCGATACCGATTATTGGAGGACCAAAAAAGCCGATACCGATTAATCGGACGATTTTTATTTATTTATTTGTAGTAATGACAATTACAACAATACTGAATGAACACTTATTTTAACTTAATATAATAGATCAATAAAATCAATTTAGCCTCAAGTAAATAATGAAACATGTTCAATTTGGTTTAAATAATGCAAAAACAAAGTGTTGGAGAAGAAAGTAAAAGTGCAATATGTGCTATGTAAGAAAGCTAACGTTTCAGTTCCTTGCTCAGAACATGAGAACATATGAAAGCTGGTGGTTCCTTTTAACATGAGTCTTCAATATTCCCAGGTAAGAAGTTTTAGGTTGTAGTTATTATAGGAATTATAGGACTATTTCCCTCTATACCATTTGTATTTCATTAACCTTTGACTATTGGATGTTCTTATAGGCACTTTAGTATTGCAAATGTAACAGTATAGCTTCCGTCCCTCTCCTCGCTCCTCCCTGGGCTCGAACCAGCAACACAAGGACAACAGCCACTATCGAAGCAGCGTTACCCATGCAGAGCAAGGGGAACAACTACTAGAAGGCTCAGAGCGAGTGACGTTTGAAACGCTATTAGTGCGCTCTAACTAGCTAGCCATTTCACTTCGGTTATAAACAGCGCAATGCTTGACGCACAAGGAAGAGCTGCTGGCAAAACGCACGGAAGTGCTGTTTGAATGAATGTTTACGCGCCTGCTTCTGCCTACCACCGCTCAGTCAGATACTTAGATACTTGTATGCTTGTAGGCTCAGTCAGATTATATGCAACGCAGGACACGCTAGATAATATCTAGTAATATCATCAACAATGTGTAGTTAACTAGTGGTTATGATTGATTGTTTTTTTATAAGATAAGTTTAATGCTAGCTAGCAACTTACCTTGGCTTACTGCATTTGCGTAACAGGCAGTCTCCTTGTGGAGTGCAACGAGAGAGAGGCAGGTCGTTATTGCGTTGGATTAGTTAACTGTAAGGTTGCATGATTGGATCCCCCGAGCTGACAAGGTGAAAATCTGTCATTCTGCCCCTGAACAAGGCAGTTAACCAACCGTTCCTAGGCCGTCATTGAAAATAAGAATGTGTTCTTAACTGACTTGCCTAGTTAAATAAAGGTACAAAAAAATAAATAATAATAATCGGCAAATCTGCGCCCAAAAATACCGATTTCGAATTGTTATGAAAACTTGAAATCGGCCCTAATTAATCTGCCATTCCGATTAATCGGTCGACCTCTAGTATGTACGCACGGTCTCTGTGGGAACGACATCATCGATGCACTTATTGATGAAGCAAATGACTGATGTGGTGTACTCTTCAATGCCATCAAAGTAATCCTGGGACATATTCCAGTCTGTGCTAGCAAAACAGACCTGTAGCTTTTCATCTGACCACTTTTTTTATTGATCGAGTCACTGGTGCTTCCTGCTTTTACATTTTTTGCTTGTATGTCAGAATCAGGATAGATTTATGGTCAGATTTGCCAAATGGGGGATATGAGGGAGCTGTATGCGTCTCTGTGTGTGGAGTAAAGGTGGTCCAGTGGGGGAAGAAAAAAAAAATGTCTCTTTAGTTGCACATCTAAACTTTTCTTGGATATGTGGGACGCTAACGTCCCACTTGGCCAAAAGCCAGTAAAAATGCAGAGCGCCAAATGTAAATATATTACCAAAAAAATCTAACTTTCATGAAATCACACATGAAAGACACCAAATTAAAGCTACACTTGTTGTGAATCCAGCCAACATGTCTGATTTAAAAAAGGATCTATGGCGAAAGCACACCAAACAATTATGTTAGGTCAGTACATAGCCACAGAAAAACACAGCCATTTTCCCAGCCAAAGAGAGGAGTAACAAAAAGCAGAAATAGAGATAAAATTAATCACTAACCTTTGATGATCTTCATCAGATGACACACATAGGACTTCATGTTACACAATACGTATGTATGTTTTGTTCGGTAAAGTTCATATTTATATCCAAAAATCTGAGTTTAGGCGGGACGCTACTGTCTCACTTGGCAAAAAGCCAGAGAAAATGCAGAGCGCCAAATTCAAATTAATTACTATAAAAATCTAACTTTCATTAAATCACACATGAAAGTTACCAAATTAAAGCTACACTGGTTGCTAATCCAGCCAACATGTCAGAATTCAAATAGGCTTTTCGGCGAAAGCAAACAATGCTATTATCTGAGGATAGCACAATAGTAAACAAAGACAGATAAGCATATTTCAACCCTGCAGGCGTGACACAACGCAGAAATAAAAATATAATTCATGCCTTACCTTTGACGAGCTTCTGTTGTTGGCACTCCAATATGTCCCATAAACATCACAAATGGTCCTTTTTGTTCGATTAATTCCGTCGATATATATCCAAAATGTCAATTTATTTGGCGCGTTTGATCCAGAAAAACACCGCTTCCAAATTGCTCAAACGTGACTACAAAATATATCAAAGGTTACCTGTAAACTTTGCCAAAAATGTCAAACTACTTTTGTAATACAACTTTAGGTATTTTTTAACGTTAATAATCGATAAAATTGAAGACGGGATGATCTGTGTAAAATACAGGATTAAAACCAACTATAGCCAGCTTTCTGGTCACGCGCTTCTATCTAACAGGACACTTAATGTGACTCTCGTTCAAGATGGCCGTACTTCTTCATTACACAAAGGAATAACCTCAACCAATTTCTCAAGACTGTTGACATCCAGTGGAAGTGGTAGGAACTGCAAGCAGGTCCCTTAGAAATTTGGTTTCCCAATAAACTCATTGAAAAGAGTGACCTCAAAACAAAAAAAATCTGAATGGTTTGTCCTCGGGGTTTGGCCTGCTAAATAAGTTCCGTTATACTCACAGACATGATTCAAACAGTTTTAGAACTGTCAGAGTGTTTTCTATCCAGATCTACTAACAATATGCATATCTTATCTTCTGGGGATAAGTAGCTGGCAGTTCAATTTGGGTATGCTTTTCATCCAAACGTGAAAATGCTGCCCCCTATCCTAGAGAAGTTACCATGCTGATAGAAATTTGGTAAGATAGATTTATGTTTCCCTGTATTAAAGTCCTCGGCTACTAAGAGCGCCGCCTCTGGGTGAGCGTTTTCTTGTTGGCTTATAGTGGAATACAGCTCATTCAGTGCGGTCAGCATCATTCTGTGGTGGTATGTAGACAGCTACGAAAAATGCAGATAAACTCTCTATGTAGATAGTGTGGTCTACAGCTTATCATGAGATACTCTACCTCAGGCGAGCAAAACCTTGAGACTTTCTTAGATATCGTGCACCAGCTGTTATTTACAAAAATACATAGTCTGCTGCCCCTTGTCTTACCAGACACCGCTGTTCTGTCCTGCCGATACAGCGTATAACCAGCCAGCTGTATGTTGATATTGTCGTCGTTCAGCCAGGACTTCGTGAAGCATAAGTTATTAGTTTCGAATGTCCCGTTGGTAGGATAATCTTCCGTGTAGGTCATCGATTTTATTTTCCAAAGATATCACGTTTGCTAGCAGAATGGAAGAAAGTGGGGGTTTATTCGATCGCCTACAAATTCTCAGAAGGCAGCCCGACCTCTGGCCCCTTTTTCTCCGCCTCTTCACGCAAATGACGGGATCTGGGCCTGTTCCCAGGAAAGCTGTATATCATTGACGTCGTGGTGCTCGTCGGACTATGCCAGTCCGTGGTGAATAATCGCAGTTTGGATGTCCAGAAGTTATTTTCGGTCATAAGAGACGGTAGCAGCAACATTATGTACAAAATAAGTAAAACAATAAGTTACAAACAACGCAAAAAACACAATTGATTAGGAATACGTAAAACGTCAGCCTTGTTCTGCGGCGCCATCTTGCAGACTTAGCACCTCTGTTCAGAGTGCCAGCCGTAATTTATAAACCGATTTCTACATGTAGAATCGCACGAAAATGCTGGCAGTCAGACGCCCACCGGTGGGTGGTCCCTAGAACTAATGTTGAACGAACGGCAAATGAGCGGCAGATTGACATTTTGTTGCAGTGGGTTACACCCATCTCCTGCCTTGCACCCATCTCATATCCTCCACAGCTCAAACTATATTGAAGAGGACAAAGGCCCAGATTAGTATAAACACCAGATGGTTTGGTGTGTGTGCCTTAACACACTGGCCACAGGGGTCAAGAGAACACTCACAACACACATACAGAGAGACATTACTTCACTCACTGGATGGAGAGACCGACACACACCAACAGCACATAGGCTCAGAAGTGTGTGCACGCGCATTGCTAATGCTATTGACATGTGACTGCAGACATCTTGGTAATGAAGTTGAGATCAGCAGGAGAGAATGTCACTCCTTTTCCATTCAATGTTTGTCATCTAATTGTCTGCCTTGATGTTTCTCCCCCCAGGGGTCATAAGATGACGAGTAGCTTCCCTCAGACGAGACAAACCACTTAACCCGTCTTTAGCATTATCTCCGTCAGCAAGTGTCTGCATGTCATACAACACAGACAGTGTGATCAGTGAGTCTGTGGACCTCATTGCGTTATGCGTTGTGGTAAATAGGACTCTTGATTCCAGCACAAATGGCACCATGAGTCATTTATGGACTTATAAATGAATGAATATGTAATCAAAATCAAATCACATTTTATTGGTCACATACACGTGTTTAGCAGATGTTATTGCGGATGTGGCGAAATGCTTGTGTTTCTGGTGCCAACAGTGCAGTAATATCTAACAAGTATTGTCTAACAATTTCACAATAAATACAAATCTAATGTAAATGGAAGACATCATTTTTATTTGTATAGAGACAGTGCAATGCAAATGAGGTTTGAAACACACTGGCACGTGTGTATTGCTTCGCACAGACAGTAGTTTGTTTGTGTTATGTGGTTATTAAATCTGGACCTGGCTTGCCTCCTCTGCCTCACCACCTCTGTCTCCCCCTGGTGTTTGGGTTGAGTGTGACCGCTTCCCTCCATTGTGTCCCAGCAGCAGCTCAGCTCTCTCAGGGAGGTGCAGGTTGCCAGTTAAGTGTTCTCTCTCTCTGTTCTCTATAAGTGGAGTAGGTCTCTTTCCTCAAACAGGGAGGGAGTATTTGAAACAGGACATTTTGGAACAGCTGGGAAACGGGTGAAAGTCAGTGGGTTTATGGGAAATGTAGTGGCAGGGTGACTGTGCCAGAGATAGTCATGTAAAATCTGTGGCACGGTAACTGACTGTTTTGACATCTTTGTGGAATGATTTCTTAAATCTTTTTGGTCTTGTTTAGTCTCCACCCAGAGGAATGTTAGTGTTCAGTCTAGAATATCCTTCCTTTTTAAGAACACACAAAGGCCTTTTCATTGTGTGCATGTGAGTGACCCCACGTTTGTCATGGTGTGTTTCGATATACAATGTTTGGTCTTCTCTGTTCAGTATCTGGTAAGTGTGTGATTGAGTGACTACGTTTATGGGGTGGTTGGGCAGTCTCCTCTTGTTTGGTGTGTAGTTTGTGAAAGTTCATGTCTGGTTTGACACTGACTGACACATAGACACAATCTATAGCAGTGGTGCCCTTGGAGTGTGAGGCTGCTAACTGAGGAGGTAGAAGAGGAATGTTAGTGGAAGAGAAGAGTTCATCCTCCCTTTTTGTTGCTCAGATGTTCCCCCTCTTCTTCTAGAGGGCTGGTAGGAACCACAGGGCAACCGGAGGCTGTTTTAGACTGGTACATCTTTCTTTCGTGTCTTCCTCCCCTCCCCCTCTACTCTTTTGACACGCTGTGTTTTTATTTTGGGTGAAGAAAGCCTTTTGCAGCTGCATTAGCCTGTCTGTTTGAGAATTACATTTCGATATGTGAGGAAAGGGGCCTTTCAATTTTTTGTTGTTGTCTTCGCACAGCTGCTGTGTGTAACATGAGTTTGGGAAAGTGAGAATATGTCATGATGAAGTCAAGTAATGTTTTCCTCTTTGTCTCTCCTCTAGTTGCGAGTTTCCTCTGACAGTGGACTGAGTGTCTCTGTGAGCGTCTCTCAACCTGGGACGACTGCTCTTCTGGCCACAGCGTCCATGAGGTAACGGCGGGAAGCCCCATACCACCCTCGCTCCGCCCTCCATCCCCCTCTCCCTCCATCCCCCTCTGCAGCGATGGGTCAGAAGATCTCAGGCAGCATCAAGTCAGTGGACGCACGGGGTGAGCCTTCATACCGGCCGGTCCGCCGTGAGCTGCGGGGTCCAGACTTCTGCCGGCCTCCTCGTCTGGACCTGCTTCTGGACATGCCCCCTGCGACCTCTGACCTGCAGCTCCACCACGCCTGGAACCCCGAAGACCGCTCGCTCAACGTCTTTGTCAAGGAGGATGACAAGCTGACCTTCCACCGCCACCCGGTGGCCCAGAGCACCGACTGCATCCGCGGCCAGGTGGGCTACACACGGGGGCTCCATGTCTGGCGGATCCACTGGCCGGCGAGACAACGAGGAACACACGCTGTTGTAGGGGTGGGCACGGCTGACGCTCTTCTACACTCTGTGGGTTACACAGCCCTGGTGGGTTCGGACTGTGAGTCGTGGGGTTGGGACTTGGGCCGGAACAGACTCTACCACGACAGTAAGAACCGGCCGGCCTCCACCTCGGCACCAACATACCCGTGTTTCCTGGAGGCAGACGAGTCATTTGTTCTGCCAGATGCCCTGCTGGTGGTGCTGGACATAGACGAGGGCACGCTCAGCTTCATGGTGGACGGCCAGTACCTGGGCGTGGCCTTCAGAGGGTTAAAGGGCAAGAGGCTGTACCCCATCGTCAGCGCCGTGTGGGGACACTGTGAGGTCTCCATCCGCTACGTTAATGGACTGGATCGTAAGTCAATGTCCTTATGCCTTGACAGTGGGAATCCTCTCTCTCTCTGGCTGTTTTGCCTTCTGTTTGTTCTGTCTACATTATATTGTGGGGTTTGCTGTAGTCTGGTTTTGCATACCTCAGTCAGCATAGCATACTCCGACAAGGCTATGTATTCTCTAATACTGTAGCTCAAAGCAACTATAATATCAGCAAGTCAATGCTGCATTATGCCTTGATGGCGCTCACTTTCCTTTCTCTCTGGCTCTTGTTTAGAACACAATAAAGCACAATGTCAAAACCCAGTGACTCATACACCCATACTCTCCCCATCTCTCTGAATATAAAACCAAGTTGGAGCGCTCGCTTTTCATTGTTTACTGTGTAGATGAGGGGAGGGAGGCGTCTGTAGGAAATGTTGAACAGCACAATTATATTGTGTTTGGAGCTGGGGCTTATTTTAGAAGTGCTGAGGCAGCCTCTCGCCCAGGGGAGATCTCTGATGAATCGACATGCGCCGAGCACATGAATATGACCAGTGGGAGGGATGGAAAGATGGAGGGACAGAGCTGGAGAAAGAAAAGAGAATGGGGGAAAGGGAGGGAGTGAGATGAAGTGATGAAGGTTAATAATAATAAATTAAACTTATAGCGCTTTTCATTACAATTTCAAAGCACTTTAAGCAACAACAAAACAAAAAAATGCAATTTTGTAAAACAGTAGATGGACTGTCATGGCAGGCAGGGTAGTTAGTTAATGGCTAGAGTAGAGGCAGTTCAGAGATGAAATGGAGGGGTGTCACATCCAGGGGGTTTCAGATTGGTCCAGAGCCGTTCATCAGGGCGCCCTTGCTGTCGCTGATGCAGCGCTTCTCAGTAGTACTCTCTGAAGTCAGACTCCATGGCTAGAACAACTCCACTACCGATGTGTAACACCCACCTGGGTGAAACTACGACACCCAGGAAGGTGTCAGAGAAGCACACTGCACATCAGTCCAGAATAGTCCTCCCTGAAGCTGACAACTGCTGAAAAAGGTTGAAGGAGAAAGAGATGTGGATTTAATCATCTGTGTGTCTGTCAGTCAGTCATGGGTTTTGGACATAATGGACTGGAGACGAGGTTAGTCCCAGAGACTGTCTGAATAATACTGTAGTAGTGACAGTCTGAGCATGGAGATGCTGTATACCAGTGGTGGCTTACCCTCCTCCTGCAGACCTCCCGGATTCTGAGATTCTACCAATCAGCTGCTCATCAGGACCTAGATTAGCTGCATCAGCTGTGTTGGAGCAGGAGCTAGTGTTGGCCACTGGTCTCTGTCAATCTATAGCCTCCAGTACACTAATCAGTGGCATGTCAGTACAGCGAGACTAGCTGATAGTGTTTTATACTTCAGACTGCCTGGGTTGACTGTATACAGTTCTGTGTGGAGTGACTGCCTCTGCTACTGTGGAGAGAAAGTGGGGGAGGGCCTGCTGGTGTGTTTCTCGGCTCTGATCTATAAAAATATGTCTTTACCCATAGTAATCTTACCCATAAGCTCTCTGTCAACCCCCCCCCCCCCCCCCCTTAGACGGTCAGATATTAGCTACATTTTCATGGCTGCAAGCCAGGTGTTTGTGTGTGAGTTCACGGAAGGGAGCCAGGAGTGGAGTAATTCTAGAGGCAGTCCCAGTGTTCCGCGGAGCTCAATGTCTCGCCTTGCGAAGGAAGGTGTGTGTGTGTATTGTGCCCCATACAGTCACCCTCTGTTGCATGGTTTTCTTGTCTCTATCTCAAAGACCAACACACTGGGCTGTTTGTGTGGAACATGTGACATTAATGCATTATTCTATAGCCCATTGGAACACAAGCCCTATTCTTCATCAACTTGTTTACTTTCAAGAGGACAAAGGAGGGGTTTTAGTGTTGGTTTATTATAGGGCATGGGGTTGTCTCACTCTCCCCACTTCTATTTCTCTCTACCCTTTTTCTCAATTTCCCTCACAATATCCCTCTATTTCTCCTTCTCTCTCTCCCCTCTGCTGTGTTTTCCCAAACTAAATGAAGATAGAGGAAAGTTAAGGGAATGTAGTTTTATAATGTAAGAGAAGCTAATGGAAGCAGCTTCTGAAAAATAACTCTGTCCACCCCATGTCCCTGCTCTGTCACAACTCTGTAGCCTCATTATGTAGGGATCCTGTGTGTGTCATCTGCTCTCTGCACTGATGTTAATAGTATGTATTTGTTCTGTAGGAATGCTCCAGAGGAAAGCATGGTATATTATAAATTGGGTAGTTTGGGTACTGGATGCTGTTATGGCTGAAACAGCACTTCAGCCGGAGGTATATCAGACAATAAACCACTGGTCTGATGCATGAATTCTATTTATCTTAGTAATCAGTTTCTAATAGTAATAAGGCACCTCAGGGGTTTGTGTCTGAGAACAGCCCTTACCACACCCCTTCTGGCCTTATTGCTTAATTATGCTTTGGAAATGGGGCACACGCACAGGAAAATGCAGACAGTAAATGAGTATGCATACTCTGAGATGCCAGGCATTGGCTCGTATTCCCCAAGGTAGCTTCTCCATGTTTCTGTTTTAGACGCACTGTGGTAAAGGAGTCTTCTCTTTCTCTTGCAATAAAACCGAGTTGAGAGAGCTGTCCCTCCACTTTTCCATCACTTTCTCAAATTGTCCCTTAACACAGTTAATGCAATTCTCTGATCCTGTCTTTCTCAGCGAGCACATAGTTTCTTCTCCACACGACTTTCACACTGATAGAAGCTTTATCGATTTCTTTAGTGTTTCTGTTGCTCCCTAAAGCCTGTAAATAGAAAACAATAGGAGAGTGGAGATCAGGCTGTCCTGCTAGCTTTTTTCTAATAGCACTGTTCTTCTCTGTTACAAATGCACACCATTTCATGCTGGCTCTTTCACTTGCTCTCTCCCTCTCTCTTTCTCACTCACTCCCACTTTTTCGTTTACCCTCAAATCCCTGCTTCAATATTTACACTTCTGATCATGGAAGGGAGTTGCCGTAGAAACCGTTTAGCTGAATGGGGAGAGACGGTACAGCAAGTGCTGGCTTGGGGAGGGAGATTTAGGCTGGGGATGGTGTGTTGGCTTGGGGAGGGAGATTTAGGCTGGGGATGGTGTGTTGGCTTGGGGAGGGAGATTTAGGCTGGGGATGGTGTGTTGGCTTGGGGAGGGAGAGTTAGGCTGGGGATGGTGTGTCGGCTTGGGGAGGGAGATTTAGGCTGGGGATGGTGTGTTGGCTTGGGGAGGGAGATTTAGGCTGGGGATGGTGTGTTGGCTTGGGGAGGGAGATTTAGGCTGGGGATGGTGTGTTGGCTTGGGGAGGGAGATTTAGGCTGGGGATGGGGTGTTGGCTTGGGGAGGGAGATTTAGGCTGGGGATGGTGTGTTGGCTTGGGGAGGGAGATTTAGGCTGGGGATGGTGTGTTGGCTTGGGGAGGGAGATTTAGGCTGGGGATGTTGGCTTGGAGGGAGATTTAGGCTGGGGGTGTTGGCTTGGGGAGGGAGATTTAGGCTGGGGATGTTGTGTTGGCTTGGGGAGGGAGATTTAGGCTGGGGATGGTGTGTTGGCTTGGGGAGGGAGATTTAGGCTGGGGATGGTGTGTTGGCTTGGGGAGGGAGATTTAGGCTGGGGATGGTGTGTTGGCTTGGGGAGGGAGATTTAGGCTGGGGATGGTGTGTTGGCTTGGGGAGGGAGATTTAGGCTGGGGATGGTGTGTTGGCTGGGGGAGGGAGATTTAGGCTGGGGATGGTGTGTTGGCTGGGACTGGATCATTTTGGCTGTGAATGGAGGCTCCTCTTGTTTTTAAACCATGAAACTCTGCTGTAAGTCTCCTGATAGTGTGGAGAATAGATTCACAGACAGTGAGTACGTTTACATGAACACTAATAATTCGATATTAAACTGATTATGTCAGCAGGCCGAGTATGGTAATTAGAGGTAGACCGATTATGATTTTTCAACGCCGATACCGATTATTGGAGGACCCAAAAAAGCCGATGCCTATTTATTTATTTGTAATAATGACAATTACAACATCACTGAATGAACACTTATTTTTACTTAATATAATACATCAATAAAATCAATTTAGCCTCAAATAAATAATGAAACATGTTCAATTTGGTTTAAATAATGCAAAAACAAAGTGTTGGAGAAGAAAGTAAAAGTGCAATATGTGCCATGTAAGAAAGCTAACGTTTAAGTTCCTTGCTCAGAACATGAGAACATATGAAAGCTGGTGGTTCCTTTTAACGTGAGTCTTCAATATTCCCAGGTAAGAAGTTTTAGGTTGTAATTATTATAGGAATTATAGGACTATTTCTCTCTATACGATTTGTATTTCATATACCTTTGACTATTGGATGTTCTTATAGGCACTTTAGTATTGCCAGTGTAACAGTATAGCTTCCATCCCTCTCCTCGCCGCTACCTGGGCTCGAACCAGGAACACATCGACGACAGCCACCCTCGAAGCAGCGTTACCCATGTGTAACAGTTTAACTTTAGTCCGTCCCCTCGCCCCGACCCGGGCGCGAACCAGGGACCCTCTGCACACATCAACAACAGTCACCCACGAAGCATCGTTACCCATCGCTCCACAAAAGCTGCGGCCCTTGCAGAGCAAGGGGAACCACTACTTCAAGGTCTCAGAGCAAGTGACGTCACCGATTGAAAGGCTATTAGCGCGCACCACCGCTAACTAGCTAGCCATTTCACATGCAGAGCAAGGGGAACAACTACTCCAAGTCTCCGAGCGAGTGACGTTTGAAACGCTATTTGTGCGCACCCCGCTAACTAGCTAGCTATTTCACATCGGTTACACCAGCCTAATCTCGGGAGTTGATAGGCTTGAATTCATAAACAGCGGAGCTGTTGGCAAAACGCGCAAAAGTGCTGTTTGAATGAATGCTTACGAGCCTGCTGGTGCCCACCTTCGCTCAGTCAGACTGCTCTATCAAATCATAGACTTAATTATAACATAATAACACACAGAAATACGAGCCTTAGGTCATTAATATGGTCGAATCTGGAAACTATCATCTCGAAAACAAAACGTTTATTCTTTCAGTGAAATACAGAACCGTTCCGTATTTTATCTAACGGGTGGCATCCATCAGTCTAAATATTCCTGTTACATTGCACAACCTTCAATGTTATGTCATAATTACGTAAAATTCTGGCAAATTAGTTCGCAATGAGCCAGGCGTCCCAAACTGTTGCATATACCCTGACTCTGCGTGCAATGAATGCAAGAGAAGTGACACAATTTCACCTGGTTAATATTGCCTGCTAACCTGGATTTCTTTTAGCTAAATATGCAGGTTTAAAAATATATACTTCTGTGTATTGATTTTAAGAAAGGCATTGATGACGACAGTCCTTTTTCGCGAATGCGCACTGCATCGATTATATGCAACGCAGGACACGCTAGATAGTAATATCATCAACCATGTGTAGTTATAACTAGTGATTATGATTGATTGATTGTTTTTTATAAGATATGTTTAATGCTAGCTAGCAACTTACCTTGGCTTCTTACTGCATTCGTGTAACAGGCAGGCTCCTCGTAAGGCAGGTGGTTAGAGCGTTGGACTAGTTAACCATAAGGTTGCAAGATTGAATCCCTGAGCTGACAAGGTAAAACTCTGTCGTTCTGCCCCTGAACAAGGCAGTTAACCCACCGTTCCCAGGCCATCATTGAAAATAAGAATGTGTTCTTAACTGACTTGCCTAGTTAAATAAAGGTGTAAATATATATATTTTTTTAAATAAAAAGCGAAATCAGCGTCAAAAATTACCGATTTCCGATTTGTTATGATTAATTAATCCGATTAATCGGTCGACCTCTAATGGTAATAGTCACAAACACCTTACTCTGCTTATCTGAATTGATTTAATGTCAAAATCGAAGTAAGCATATAGTGATTTTAAACACAATTGTTTTGTTGTTGCGATCTTTAGAATGATTAGGACACGTAAACCGCTTAATCAGCGTTCCAGTGGTGTATTTGATCTGCACATGTGCCAGCACCGGGTAGTGCAAGCCTCCCTCTTATGTACGAGTGAAGTGAGTTTGGAAAAACTGAAAGCATGCATCTTAGAAATAGTTTTCAGATACAAACTTTATATGTACGAACTCTGAATCTAATAGGCTTCGCAAAAATAACATCGTCACTGTGGTAGAACGTTTATTTTGATTGGTGATTTACTGCTGTCCCATCACGTAGCCTGATTTCAGATGTGTCCATATGAACAGGATTATTAGGGAAATAGTTATTCTTGCAAAGTATGTAAACATTTTAAACAAACTATTATATTAATCTGACTATCCACAATAATGGTGTTGTGTGCATGTAACCGTACTCAATGTCTTGCAGAGGTATAGCAGGCTTTATTATGCTGAGGACCCGAGTGTATAGGAGCACTGCAGGGGTCAGTGGCTAAATGGACTGGATCATTTGCTTCTGTCTGGGGGTCAGTGGCTAAATGGACTGGATCATTTGGTTCTGTCTGGGGATCAGTGGCTAAATGGACTGGATCATTTGCTTCTGTCTGGGGATCAGTGGCTAAACGGAGTGGATCATTTGGTTCTGTCTGGTAATAAAGCGCCAACGGACAACTGGTGTCCGTTAGTTCAGTGAGCAATTGGATTCAGCTGAAGTCAGCGATTTCAATTTGGACACTGACATTTCCAATTTGAGAGAGGCTGAGGCTTGCCCTTTCTCTTGCTCTCACTTTCTTCCTCACTGCTGTTTCCATTCGTTATTTCTCTCACTCTCCTTGTGATGTTCTTTTTCTCTCTTTCCCCCTGTGATGTGCTCTTTCTCTCTCTCTCCCCCTGTGATGTCCTGTCTGTCTGATGCGCGCTCTCACTCACTCTCCCTGTGATGTGCTCTTGGGGATTGGTCAGTGAATTAGACTCGGAGATGCTCCACTTCTGCATAGTCACTGTTGTACGTACTTTCCCATGCTTACTTATCGGAAAAATCAATCACGCAGACATTCCTTGTCAGGATGAGCTGCTCATTTTATACATTGACGTCACATGTCTTGTCACAAGATGGTCATTTTATATATTTGTGTGACACACACACTACTTGCCACAATAAGTCAGTATTTTTATATATTTTACATCTGACACACACACGCTCCCACTCCCAATCATGAGGTGGTCATTGGAACTGGTGCACAGTTTGAGATGTTATCCATCTCCACTGGCACAGTTCTCCATATTGATTAGATAAGATCTGAGTCTGGAATCAACAAGTCCACACTGAATATCCTGACAGCAGGTCAATTGGCATCTCTCCTGGTTGCACGCAAAGACTGTGAGTCTGAGAGGAAATGAGAGATGGCGGGAGAGATTGATCCAAAACAAAGATGGGGAGAGCGCGAGAAGAAATTGGGACAGTAGGATCAAGATACGTGTGTGGACACCCCTTCAAATTAGCGGATTCGGGTAGTTCAGCCAAACCCGTTGCTGACGGGTGTATAAAATCGAGCACACAGCCATGCAATCTCCAAGGTCTAACATTGGCAGTAGAATGGCCTTACTGAAGAGCTCAGTGACTTTCAACGTGGCACCGTCATAGGATGCCATCTTTCCAACAAGTTAGTTTGTTAAATTTCTGGCCTGTTAGAGCTGCCCCAGTCAACTGTAAGTGCTGTTATTTTGAAGCGGAAATGTCTGAGCAACAACAGTAACTGTTCGTCGGGAGCTTCAGGAAATGGGTTTCCATGGCCGAGCAGCTGCACACAAGCCTAAGATCACCAAGTGTCGGCTGGAGTGGTGTAAAGCTTGCCGCCATTGGACTCTGGAGCAGTGGAAACGCTTTCTCTGGAGTGATGAATCATGCTTCACCGTCTGGCAGTTTGATGGGCGAATCTGGGTTTGGCGAATGCCAGCAGATCGCTACGTACCCCAATGCGTAGTGCCAACTTTAAAGTTTGGAATAATCCTCTGGGGCTGTTTTTCATGGTTCGGGCTAGGCCCCTTAGTTCCAGTGAAGGGAAATCTTAACGCTACAGCATACAATGACATTCTAGATGATTCTGTGCTCCAAACTTTGGCAACAGTTAGGGGAAGGCCCTTTCCTGTTTTAGCATGACAATGCCCCCGTGCACAAAGCGAGGTTCATATAGAAATGGTTTGTTGAGATCTGTGTGGAAGATCTTGACTGGCCTGCACAGAGCCCTGACCTCAACCCCATCGAACACATTTGCTATGAATTGGAACGCCGACTGAAAGCCAGGCCTAATCATCCAACATCAGTGGCCGACCTCTGTGTTTCCACCTGAGTGCATGTCTACATACAGGCCTAGAGCATGCACCTGATTGTCGCATAACGATAGCCCTGGACTACGCCTGAATCAGACAGACCCAGACAGCATCATATCTGCTTTACTGACACAAACCTGTATCTCACCATTATTAACAGAGCAGTGGGGGAGAGGGGGACTGAGTCAGGGGAGAGAAAGATAGATGGATGGACATAAACGGGATAGGGGGAGGGGGATGGAGAGAAGAAAGTGGCTCGCTTGCTATTACTTTCTAGTCCATTTAACTGAACCACTTCCAGCTAATTTGCTTCCATTAATACTTAATATCATCCTGTCCTGTTTGCTTTCATCCTATGTTTTGAAGTGTAATTTGGGTTTTTATGAACCCACATGGCATGCAGTTCAGCAAGCCAAGGCAGACATGCTGCTGCATAGACTACTGACCAACATGTAGCTGTTATTCTCCCCTACCTCTCCCTTTTCTGTCTCTTTCTTTGTGAAGACTATTTCAAGCTAAGCATGACACCCAAGAGATGCGCACCATACAGGTTTCTCCATGCTCACACACGAATCCTCAACCTGCAAACACACCCACACACCTACATTCACTGGAGCAGTGTGGAGTCTGATAGCTCAGCCAGACTGTTGATTGACAGCAGACATTAGCATGCTCCTGCTCAGATTCCCGCTGTTTGATGGGACCACTTGTCGCTGGTGGCAACGCAGGGAGAGGGCACACCAGCTGGGCGATTGGACAGTTTCCAGGAAGCAGCAGCAGCATCATAATTATAATCATCCCTCCTATGCAATTCCCATAGCTCCACTGAATAACATGCTATGTTACTGTTCCTCTCAATTGACTCAACTATGGCTCTCTATTTTAATAGGCTTGCCTTGTTTGTGAGTTCCTGACACACGGCTACAGTGAGATGACCGTCTTGCTTTAGTAAGCCCAGGTGGTGAGAACTACCTTTCACTACTGAGTTCAGAGGCCACCTAATATATCCAGGCTCTCTAACAGGAATTGTAGATTTGACATCCTCCAGGTGGTGCCCAACTGTCTTACGCCCATATAACCATGGAGTCAGACAAGCAGAAGAAACATGCAGACAGGAGATTACATCCATCCATCTCCCACAATCCCTCTGTCTGCGCAGCAAGTGAGGTGTAGGCTGTGACCAGTTTAGCCCGTTAGTGAGTCAGATAGGCAGGCCGGATCCTGTAAGTCGACATCTGGAAGTGTATTTGTCTGCGTGTGTTCTAGGCCTATGTTTTACGGTCGTTTCTTGGAAGTTGACTCAATCATCACTTTGCACGTTTCTTTTGGATCTTTGTTAGTTTTAAGAATATTCTTTATATGGTGAGATAATGTCAAAAGCCAGCCTGCCAGCAAGCCTGCTTTTGTATCACATCCTTCCTATGGAAACATCTGTATAATACAGGAGAGTCCAATGTCAGTGTGTGTCTAATACACTGCTCAAAAAAATAAAGGGAACACTAAAATAACACATCCTAGATCTGAATGAATGAAACATTCTTATTAAATACTTTTTTCTTTACATAGTTGAATGTGCTGACTACAAAATCACACAAAAATTATCAATGGAAATCAAATTTATCAACCCATGGAGGTCTGGATTTGGAGTCACACTCAAAATTAAAGTGGAAAACCACACTACAGGCTGATCCAACTTTGATGTAATGTCCTTAAAACAAGTCAAAATGAGGCTTAGTAGTGTGTGTGGCCTCCACGTGCCTGTATGACCTCCCTACAACGCCTGGGCATGCTCCTGATGAGGTGGCGGATGGTCTCCTGAGGGATCTCCTCCCAGACCTGGACTAAAGCATCCGCCAACTCCTGGACAGTCTGTGGTGCAACGTGGCGTTGGTGGATGGAGCGAGACATGTTGTCCCAAATGTGCTCAATTGGATTCAGGTCTGGGGAACGGGCGGGCCAGTCCATAGCATCAATGCCTTCCTCTTGCAGGAACTGCTGACACACTCCAGCCACATGAGGTCTAGCATTGTCTTGCATTAGAAAGAACCCATGGCCAACCGCACCAGCACATGGTCTCACAAGGGGTCTGAGGATCTCATCTCGGTACCTAATGGCAGTCAGGCTACCTCTGGCGAGCACATGGAGGGCTGTGCGCCCCCCCAAAGAAATGCCACCCCACACCATGACTGACCCACCGCCAAACCGGTCATGCTGGAGGATGTTGCAGGCAGCAGAACGTTCTCCACGGCGTCTCCAGACTCTGTCACGTCTGTCACATGTGCTCAGTGTGAACCTGCTTTCATCTGTGAAGAGCACAGGGCGCCAGTGGCGAATTTGCCAATCTTGGTGTTCTCTGGCAAATGCCAAACGTCCTGCACGGTGTTGGGCTGTAAGCACAACCCCCACCTGTGGACGTCGGGCCCTCATGGAGTCTGTTTCTGACCGTTTGAGCAGACACATGCACATTTGTGGCCTGCTGAAGGTCATTTTGCAGGGCTCTGGCAGTGCTCCTCCTAATCCTCCTTGCACAAAGGCGGAGGTAGCGGTCCTGCTGCTGGGTTGTTGCCCTCCTACGGCCTCCTCCACGTCTCCTGATGTACTGGCCTGTCTCCTGGTAGCGCCTCCATGCTCTGGACACTACGCTGACAGACACAGCAAACCTTCTTGCCACAGCTCGCATTGATGTGCCATCCTGGATGAGCTGCACTACCTGAGCCACTTGTGTGGGTTGTAGACTCCGTCTCATGCTACCACTAGAGTGAAAGCACCGCCAGCATTCAAAAGTGACCAAAACATCAGCCAGGAAGCATAGGAACTGAGAAGTGGTCTGTGGTCACCACCTGCAGAACCACTCCTTTATTGGGGGTGTCTTGCTAATTGCCTATAATTTCCACCTTTTGTCTATTCCATTTGCACAACAGCATGTGAAATGTATTGTCAATCAGTGTTGCTTCCTAAGTGGACAGTTTGATTTCACAGAAGTGTGATTGACTTGGAGTTACATTGTGTTGTTTAAGTGTTCCCTTTATTTTTTTGAGCAGTGTATATTTTGCTGCGTGTTGTCTAGTGGTCACGTAGCTACAAGGGCACCAGTCCATTTAGAGGATTCCCTAGGGTCCTCCTTGACACCACCCACTCTGTCTATTCCAAGCCATGTGGTCAGTGACTCAGCAGATTGTGTGTGTGTGTACTTTAGTGAGGGAGACTGTGTGTGGTGAGCTCCTGAGCATCACCTTCACACAGTGCTCAGGAGAGTGTCTGCTCTGTAAGTCCAGCACAAACAGATGGTCACGGCAGGTGGACCGGTCAAGCTGACGTCCGTGAAGGGCACTCTCATTATCAAAGTTTCTCTGTATGGGAAGATCTCTGACACAAACAAATGCACTTAAAAGCCCTTCTGAGAATGATATCATATTGCTTAGTCTACACCAATATTATATGCACTCATTGCCATTCCTTCTGAAATAGCATCTATTAAATCTGTAAATGTATGTAAACATTCCTTTTTTTGAACCTGTTTTTTTAATGTCCTCTCTTCTCTCCTGTCACAGCGGAGCCCCTCCCCCTGATGGACCTGTGCAGGCGAGTGGCCAGGCTGGCTCTGGGGCGGGACCGACTCAACCAGATAGACACCCTCCCTCTGCCAGAGACCCTCAAGAACTACCTCCAGTACCAGTGACCTCACAGACTCACCAGGACAATGATTGACTGACTGCTTGACGGCAGCTACATTTGACTACAGTCAACCCACAAACATGTAACCCTGAACCATTGGACATCTACTGAGGATAATGATGATGGTCTGGAGGAAGCCTATGAAGGAGTTCTGAGTTTCTTTTTAGGATTTGTCTGTTTTTTAAATTTGCTCACTGCTATGATGGACAAAGGGAGGATTAACGAAAGGAGGGGGATGGGCTTGAGACTGGACTGTAGCAGAAGTGTTGAGCTATGATGCTGGCTTCTCATTGGGTATATGGGTCTATAGTGCTTCTAGAATATGTGCCTGGAGGAAGAGGGTGTTTGGTGATGATGCATATAGACATCATACATAGTTACTGTACATCTATACAGATTCTCTGGAAGGCTCTCAGAACATCTAGATATTTATATTTAGACCCTATAGCAGGCTCCACTGAGACTCACCAGCCCCTAGCCACAGGGAGTTAGAAGATGGAAAACACACAGGCAGGCAAACATCCTTGAATGCATGCATATGCAAACACTCACTCATACTCAGAGGGGCTGTTTTCAGTGTGAGTGGTGAGGTTTTATGCATGTGTGGGTTGGTGTGTGTTGGCCTTGCTCCGCAACAGGCACCCCGAGGCATCAGTCAGACCCACTCTGACCCCACTGAGTTTGGGGACACTGCAGCCCTGATATTTGTTAGTGCCCTGCTGCACTACACCTCCCTCTTAACTGGCAGTCTCTCTTTATTTATCAGTGGGTTTCATTGGATCCAGGCTTCCATTAGGTCTCTGTCTGGGTGAGTGACTGGGTCTGTGTCCAAAATGGCACCCTATTCCCTACATAGTGCACTACGTTTGATCAGGAGTGCACTATGTCGGGATAGGGTGCCGTTGTGGACATTCCCTGGGATGTTGTCAGTCAGGGTGTGTTAAAGCTGATTGAAGTTGATCAGAGGGCCAATCCGCTATTACTGTTTATGTGCCTGCGCAGAGAAAGCACACGACACCTCTGTTACAGGAGACTGTTTTAAAACAATGTATTTGCTGCTTTGTTTTTTTCCACTCCTGTTCTTATCCCGATGGTGATATTCCTCTTTTAAACAGTTCTCTTTTTATGAATGAGGCTTTTGTTTATTTCTGATTTGTTTTTGTTTTCTATTTTATTAAGATCTACTTGCTGAACAGGAAGTGACCCGGTTGAGACAGGAAGTCTCGCTGAGAGAGACTGATCGAGGAATGTGCTGCAATGAGCATCTTTTTAAATGTGAATAAAAAAAAACTGAACCCAACATAGTGGTGTTTTTTCCCCAATTGGACCTACTGTCATCCAAATGAAGCGAAGTCGCAATGCTGCCCAGCACCTTCACACACACACTAAGCCTTTGAACCAAAAATATAGTATTGAATTTCTCTGATTTAAAATCTGATGCTGTAGTTGGCTGCCTGTATTTGATATTTAGTCTCAGTAATGTTTTGTGAACTTGATGTCCCATGGGGCAGGCAGGCTGAACAGAGCCTGTTGCGATCACAGTTCAGACAAAGCAGCTTTACTGTTCAAAAAAACCCTTCATGGTTTACAGCATAAATCAGTCTCTGATCATACTGTAGAAAAATCACACCAGGACGAGTGTGTGCTCTCCCACTTCTTTTAGTGAGAGAGCGCCAAGCAACAGCAAAGTGGCCATGATGAGATGATTTAACGCAAGTGGTGAGTGTGGTTGTAGGGAAGATAAAATGTCCCTAAATGGCTACAATCATCCTACTCCCTCTAGGAAGGCTTGGTAAGGATGGTCTTGCAGGGCCATAGTTACCTGGTGTTATACCACATGGATCTCAGGCGAAGGCTTTCGTGCTGAAATGCAGGTTGGGAAGCGAGGATTTGATGGAAAGGATGAGAAAGCGTTTTGGGGCATGATGCCTGATACCACAATTCGTGAGGCTAAGACCAGGTATTGGAAATGGACTCCGTAATGAATTTACTCTCTCGCGGAAAGGTAGGATCATATCAGGATAAAAGCTGAAGCTCGGGAAGTTGTTTGACCTGTTTAAAAGGGGCTTATCCTTGATACACCCCGTTTCTTGAGTGTGTTGTGGCAGCTGCACTACTATGATTACAATTGAGCTCTGATCTATCCAGTTGACTGGGGTATAATCTTACAACGGTGGCTATTGGCTCTCTCCCTACTCAACCCATTTATTTCACCCCACTACTCACCCTCTCCAAGCAGCTTTCCATCATCCATATTATTACTGTCTGCACTCTCCTTTTCCTCTTATGCCAGTTCTTTCCATCACTTTCATAATGAAAGGTGTAATCTCTCCCCTCACCTGTCTATTCTACTGCATTCACACTCCATTATGTCCCATCAACATTCCTCCTCACTCTTCTCCCTCCTTTACCTCCCTCTCATCCTGTAGTGAGTGACATGTAGGGCGGAGGTGGGGGGAGAACTGTAGCGGTTGTCTTGCATGGAGGGAAGATAGAAATGTATACTCGTTCAGAGTTATTTTCTTCTGCAGAGCGTGGTGTAAAGGTTTTGGCTCGGTCTCTCCAAGGCAGTTCAAATGAATGAGTGCTTGACTTCTCAAAACTAAACTTTTCTCTGACCTATTTTAATGATCTTTAAACAACAGGTAGACTCCCCGTAGACAGGACACACCACAGGAGGTTGGTGGCACCTTAATTTGGGAGGACTGGCTCATGGTAATGACTGGAATAAGTATCAAACACATGGTTTCCATGTGTTTGATGCCAGCCTCCACTGACACAGTTATACAGAAAATAGCCCTTTACTCACACCATTTTAAATAGCCATTGCAGCCAGTGAAGGGGGCTCTGAATGTGGTCAGTGCAGGCATGGAATACAACTGGCAGAACCACTAACACTAATAGAGGCGTCCAAATAAAGGTTAGTAGCACATGGCTGGATGGCATCTCGTCTTCCCAGAGCTGTGGTCACATAACAGACACACTGGCCTGTGAATGGACCTGGGGGCTATTGTCAACTCAGGGGGAAAAGAAAAATCACACAAAGTAAAGTCTACTGGCTTACTGAAGTACTGTGTGGGTATGGACTGGGGAGGGAAGGACCATTGGCCTTTTCAACAACATTACAGTACATTGACGTTGCAGCAACAATGACAACTGTATGAAGAATGGAAAGAAAGTACTTTATTGAAAGAGAAAATTTGACAAAAGAGCACCTCACTACCGTTTCACATCCACCATGTGGTAGAGAGTATTGTGTGAAGGTAATTCCTCTGAAAGGACATGTCATGTGTGGGAGGGTTATTTTTCTGTTCAGTTGTCTGGCTGACGTCAACATCCTCCATCTAGACCCATGACAGTCATTCTTTTAGCACCACTTCAACTAGACTGACCACCTGCACTGACTCACACACTTATGATCGCTAAATACTGCACTATTTAAACACCTGCCCTCCAAAACACATATCGGACTATAAATTGCCTTCCTGTATTATACTGATGCTAAAAAATGTATTCTGAGCCATTTACTTTATGTTCGTATTGTTGTTGCATTGTAGAGAAGGAACCTGCACGTAAGCATTTAGTTGGATGGTGTATACCATGTATCCCGTACATACGACTAATACAAATGGAAACTTGGGTGTGTTTGTTATAAGCGACTTGGTAGAGTTTGCTGCAGGCACCTGAAGTCAATACTGCCATCTGCTGGTTATAGAAATGAACAGTTTAGTGAACTGTTTCTTTCCTTGCCGGTAAAGTGTTAGACATTTTCTGGATACAATCAAACCACACATGCAAAATGCCCCGAGCACCCTTTCCCATTTATAGATTTTTGTTTTACAAACCAGGGGTGTGAGAAGAATGCATAAAGTCAGCTACGCATCTAGGAGGCTCGTCAAAGACCTCAAGAGCAAATACAAAACACAAATTAGAGGAAACAAATGGAACACAACATTTAGTCATTAATGGACTGAGAGCATTCTGACACACACACACCTGCACGACAAGAATCATATGGAACGGAAACACGCCCTCAAACACACACAATTCCTACATTCAGGGGCAAGATGAGAACAGACCCATGTGAAAGAACCAAATGTCTCTGGTTATAAGCACACACAGACCCAGAGTAGAAACATGCACATGTTGGTCAGGGATGGGCAACTGGCGGCCCCCATGGATCAATAAAAACAAAAAGATATATATATATGAATTATACAGGGAGCTCCAAGTACTGGCGGCCCCCATGGATCAATAAAAACAAAAAGATATATATATATGAATTATACAGGGAGCTCCAAGTACTGGCGGCCCCCATGGATCAATAAAAACAAAAAGATATATATATATGAATTATACAGGGAGCTCCAAGTACTGGGACAGTGACACATTTGTTGTTTTGGCACAGTCTCCCCATTTTAGGGGACCAAAAGTATTGGGACAAATGCACTTAGGTGTATTAAAATAGTAAAAAGTTCAGCATTTGGTCCCATATTCATAGCACGCAATGATTACGTCAAGAATGTGACTACAAATGTGTTTGATGCATTTGCTGTTTGATTTGGTTGTGTTTCAGATTATTTTGTGCCCAATAGAAATTTATGGTAAATGTATTGTCATTTTAAAGTCAATTTTATTATAAATAAGAATAGAATGTTTCTAAAAACTCCTGCATCGTGAATTATGACGAGTGAGACAGTGACAGACGAATACAGGTGCAACTTAAAAATGTTGTTGTGCACTCTCTTTTAAGGAACAGTAAGCATGTTATGAACCTAATTCTTATTTCTAGCATTAGTGTGACCTGTGGATATTTGACTGAATGGCTGCAGTGATGCTTACATGTGCTAGGAAGGCTCTTCGTGCTCATATCATGTTCGTGGGGAAAGGTCAGTAGGTAAGGTTGTCTCTATGGTTACACAAGACAATGTAAACAGGTAGACAAGGAGATGATGAACATTGAGTTCTCACAGTTTCAAAATGACAATCAGAAAATAACAGGAAAAACAGCTAAATAAAGGGAGTCGAAAGAAGTAGACGGCAAGGCATCAAAAAAGTCAGAATAAAACATTTAAAAAAATTCTCAAATGCAGTCAGCTTGTTTTCTTTAAAAACCATATACTGCATAAAGTATGGGGACAGACAACACAGGGTCTCCTTCTCCTGTAGCATTTCACACACGTACACTCAAGAGAATCCCATCTATTCCCAAAGTGAACACCGGACAGAGGATTGTCTCATCTGTAACACTTGCTTGGATTCTGAGGCAGAGAAAGAAGAGATGCAACTGGAGGTCAGAGCAGGTCTGCAGAAAGAATCACATACTGTGTGTCAAAGGGGAAACCTGGGGGTCAGAGCAGGTCTGCAGAAAGAATCACATACTGTGTGTCAAAGGGGAAACCTGGGGGTTCAGAGCAGGTCTGCAGAAAGAATCACATACTGTGTGTCAAAGGGGAAACCTGGGGGTTCAGAGCAGGTCTGCAGAAAGAATCACATACTGTGTGTCAAAGGGGAAACCTGGGGGTTCAGAGGTTCACCCTCCAATCCCCCAAAAAACATATCGTTTACACTCCCATGACTGGGCAGAAAAATGCAACAATGTTACATCTTATGAAGACATTTATACGATTTCATATAATTGTATTGTTAAGTTTGTAAACTTTTTATGCATTCTCTTATCATTTTTTCACACAAGGTTGCCATCTGATGTGAGACCCATAGTCTTTCATTTGTTATTCCTTGTGTTGATTAACATTCAAGTAGTTTAAAATGGCAGATGATTCTGGTCAGTCTGGGTGGTATGAGGGAGTGGGTCAAAAGTTTCTTACTATCACCCACTTCACAGAACACCCACACAAAGAGAACACTGTAAAGACTGCTGCATGTGTTTAAACTTCCAGTATGAGTCAGAGTATCAATCCTTATAGTGTTAGTCAGGGCCAGCCAGTCACAGAGGTTGGGTTAGGCCTGGCAGTGGACTAGCCCCTGTAGGGACGACCTGTGAGCTTGTTGACCAACTGGGGTGGGGGGCTTGGTCCTGAGTGCAAAGTGGACCCGACGAGAACTGTGTGTGGTTCTGAATGCCTGCGGTCCAACTGTGGTCTAATGAGATCCAGAAACCAGGGCTGGTCTGACCTTTGCTCCTCTTCCTCAACCTCACATCACTATTGTGCATCTATACAGGACAGTTGAAGTCGTCAGGCAAGGCAAGGCACGTCCCCTATCCACCTCGCTCAAAGCTTCAACCCTATTCTTAAGACCTCCCTGCACTCAACAAGCCTCTACTACCAATTGCCCCCTTGACACACAAACCAGAGAAATGATTAGTATTGTTAGACTAAAATAGCTTGAGTGTTCTCCCCACTGTACCTGCTCCAGTAACCTATGCTCGTGTAAAGAAGCTTATTTAGGAGAGATGATAAGAGAGGGCAAGAAAAGGAGAAAGGGCTCCTAAGACCTCATTTTCAATGACACCGCTTCTTTTTAAACACCTTTAAACCATATTCCCAAGACAAACATGGTCATTTCCTGTCTACCAACCCCTCTTCCTGTGTCGTGCACCCCTGAAAACAACCCAACTCCCCATCCCAAAACAGGGTGCTTTTGGGACAATTTGCTCTCGTTTTAGACAGGATGGAGGGACTGGAGGTGTGAGAGATGACAGTACCTGGTCCCTGTCCTGTTTCTTGGGGGTCTCTTTGTGCCATTGGTCCAACGTGGGGAGTAGACCCATCTCTAGGGTTTAATCTGGGGTCGTAGGTCAAGGGACAAAGGTTACCCGTTTAGCATGTAGACCACTAGTTCGTAGGTACACATCATGATGGCAGTGTTAGGAATCTGGCGCACCAGGTGGGTGGTGAGGCCGCGGTACAGCGCCTGGTAGCCCTCTTCCTTGGGCACCGTGGTCAGAGTCTGGAAGAAGGAACGGTACTTGGTGCCTTCCTCCCGTAGCCGGGTCCGGATCACTTCTGTAACGATGGGAAAAGGAGAGGAGCACGCTCATTTCCTGGTACATTTAAAATAAATACTTTCCCAGTACTAGATTCCATACTGGATCAATACTAACTACAGGTTCTAACTAGTCTAAGGACTACAAACACATGACTGACTATAAACCCACTATCCTCCACTCAGACCACTCCCACCCTCCTGCTCCCAGGATGCAGTGCCCTCACCGTGGGGGTAAGCGATGAACGTGGCACAGGTCTTGGAGGTGGCGGCGGCGAGCATCATCCCCACAAAGTCCGAGGCATCCTTGGACGACGACTCCTCCTCGTCCATGTGCTGCGTGGCCTTGGCCTCCAGGATGCGCCGCTTGATGCTCTCATAGATGACAAAGTGGATCACAGTCTCTGAGATTCCAGCGTAGGACGCTGACATTCCCCGGTAGAACCCTCGCAGGCCTTCTGTCTGGTATACCCGCTGCAAACACTCAAACGCATTCATGGGCTTCTCCCCGCGGTTCCTATGAAAGGCAGGTGGAAAAGGATTTACTAATGGTACAAACGACAGAGACGTTGTACATCGACACCACATCCTAAATCCACCTCTAGCCACTACTGACTCAGACCTGTGTGTTTACCTGGAGTCCAGCTGCATGCGAGTCTTGATGAGCCAGATAGGGTTGGTAGCTGTGATGGCTGTGAACCCTGAGAGGAAGGACAAGAGCTCTGATGATTCAGACACACTTAACTTTACAGACTAACACCACCAGGAGTGTCTGTCTACCAAGCTGTAGAACAAAACACTGTCCAAATCTTCTCTGAAGCATCAGCCCTAAAGGGAATTTAAAACCATCAGAAATTAAGAACTGTTAACCTTGTCAACACGTTTTTAAGAGAGACGAGCTCATGAACATACCACAGTATGACAAGGCCTAGGATATCTGTGTTGTGACAGCATGTTAGTGTGTGTAAATGTTACACTCCCATAATTTCAGTGTTAGACTGCTTTAGCCTGGCAGTCATGTTGACACTGATCTCAGGGTTATTCCTAGCTCTGCAGATGCCACTTGGCTACACAATTCTCTGTATCACATATCTACGATGTACCAATGAGCTCTCTGTATCACATCTCTCTCTACCAATGTCAAACAGGCTTCTTTTCTCACCTGCCTATCAACACACCAGTCTCATACCAGAGCCAGTCTATTCCCCTCCCTGAGCTCCTGTATCAGAGAGAAAGAAGCCTGTTATGTGGCTAATACTGGTTCTACAGGTAGCTGCACCTCATGGAATGGCCACTAGAGGGAGTATTTGGGCAGACTAAATAATGCAGAGCCGACCTCAGAGGGACAGGGTGTAACGTAAACCTGTCAAAAACACAGTCTCACGTTCCTCTCCGGTCCTCCATTACAGAAACACGCAGCGCTCTTTAACAGCCCAGCTTGCTTGACTGACCTACATTCTAAAAGGGTAGAAGCCAGGAGTCTAGGCTACATGACATATTGCTCCTAGGATCACTGACACTGGACAGAAATAATCATCTAGAGATAGAATGTATTTCCTCATCTAGAAAAGGCCAGTGTGTGTGTGTAATACTGTACAACTTGGAATTTTACAATATCATTTTATGATAACAGGCAGAATCTACCACACATTTTTGCTGGAGGCAAAAGGCAAACTGGAGAAAAAGGGAAAAAGTCTCTGCATACTTTCAGTCAGATGCAAATGTCTTTAAATTGTGGCTGAGCTTCCAGTCAGTGGACCTTCATCAGGACATCTGAGCTTCCAGTCAGTGGACCTTCATCAGGACATCTGAGCTTCCAGTCAGTGGACCTTCATCAGGACATCTCATGTCACCAACATGTATGAAACCAGCTTGCGTCTAGGAAGGCTGTTCAGTAGATCTTCCAAAGAAATGTTTTACAGAGACCATCTCTAGTACTGCTTACATCAGCCTGCCAGGCAGTTGCTCACATCAGCCTGCCAGGCAGTTGCTCTGCCTGCATCAGCCTGATATGTCAGGTTTAACATGGGGTTGTCACTTTGACGCAGAGGTGCATAATGGCCAGGGGAAACAGATGATTCAGTGTGTGTACAGGAGGCGTAGGGAAGTGTCTAGGTTTGAGCTCTTGCATTATATTAGGCCTAACTGAGACTTATCTTGAAAAAGGCTTTGTAGATGGAACGTCAACAATTGACTTTATTCTACTCCCTTGCCTTTGAAAAATCAACAATGTCCTAACAAAATGCACATGGAAAGACAGAGGGACGCCTCGTGTGAGAAACTAGTTTAGCCACTAGGCTAGAGGATTAGGTAATATAAGGAGCTGTCACAGGAACCAACAGGCTGAGAGCTGCTGGGCAGATATACTGTAGCACGAGACTAGAATATAGAAACCTAACCCTATAATAGGAAGGTAGGGGACCTCTACAGAACTAGTCAGTCTGGGTTTGACTGGACTTACCACCACTAACCCGGTCAGGTCCAGCACATTAGAAGATGTCACATCACATGACTCTCCAGGTTAGCTTATCATCCAAAATTACTAGCTACAGTTGACTGAATACTCACAGAAAAATGGATGATTGAAAAGGATACCTACCCGTGAAAAATCTATAAATAAAACTGTAAAAAAATACAGTTTGGTATAGTGTTAGAAAGTGAGTGAGGTTGGTGTGGTTACCTGCCAAGCCAGCAGACACCATGTGGACCTGTGTAGAGTCCGGCTGAAACACTCCATTCATTCTGTCTTTGGCACTGGAGTATGCAGCAAAATAGATGGCTCTGGAGGAGACAGGGTGAGAACATGATACATACTTTACAGCACAGGAATCAACATCTTCACCGTCCCTGGTGGGGAAACCCTTGACCGGCCAAGGAACTTACAGCATACAGTAGAAGGTACCTGTATTCATACCGAACCGTTCGGTATTGGGGACTTCGGTTCGGTCCGCACTGTGAACCCGAATGAATACATAAAAAAATATAAACATAAAAACCACTAGGTCTATATGCTATGTCTACGCTGTGTTGTATGCCTGGAGTAAATCTGTTTCAGGCTATTCTGTTGGAACATAGAGCCTATCCGCACATTGTAATCAAATTTGAATCTTAATATGCCGTATTTCAAAGTCTTTTTTTGAGGCGGAGCCGGGAACTAGTTCTCTACGATGGCGAGTGGTAGGGTGGATAAACCAGGAGGATTCTCCATCAACGTTTAAAATCTACAGGTTGGGAAAATGTTGGTTTCCCAATAGATTACAACAGCAATGGACAGAGAGTTGTGGATAAAACACAAAAAGTATGTCGCCACTGATCAACAATAGCTTATGCAGCTGCCAACATCTCAAACTTTTACGTCGACATAACCTCAGTATTCCGACAACCGGAGCAAGACGGAAACGCAAAAGAACAACTTTGTCTCCCCTCTGAATTCAAGTAGCCATTCACAGCCGATTCTGACTGGGCAAAATAAATTACAAGAGTGATATGTATGTTAATGTCTGCGGATATGAGCCCATTCTCGGTGGTTGAGAAGAATAGTAGGTTTCAGCACCTCGTGAAAGTTCTCGAGCCACATTACAAACTTCATCTTTTCGCACCCATTTCAGATAACAGGTAACAGTGTATTCGTCAAGTATTCATACCCCTTCACTTTTTCCACATTTTGTTATGGTTACAGCCTTATTCGAAAATTGAGTCAATTGTTTTCTTCCCCCTCATCAATCTACACACAATACCCCAAAATTACAAGGCAAAAGGTTTTTAGAAATTTGCGCAAATAAAAAAATGGAAATATCACATTCACATAAGTATTCAGACCCTTTACTCAGTACTTTTGAGGCACCTTAGTCAGCGATTACAGCCTCAAGTCTTCTTGGGTATGATGCTACAAGCTTGACACACCTGTATTTGGGGAGTTTCTCCCATTCATCGCTGCAGATCCTCAAGCTCTGTCAGGTTGGCTGGGGACCGTCGCTGCACAGTTACTTTCAGGTCTGTCCAGAGATGTTCGATCGGGTTCAAGTCCGGGTTGTGGCTGGGCCACTGAAGGACATTCAGAGACTTGTCCCGAAGCCACTCCTGCGTTGTCTTGGCTGTGTGCTTAGGGTCGTTGTCCTGTTGGAAGGTGAACCTTCGACCCAGTCTGAGGTCCTCAGTGCTCTGGAGCAGGTTTTCATCAAGGATCTCTGTACTTTGTTCCGTTCATCTTTCCTTCGATCCTGACTAGTCTCCCAGTCCTAGCCTCTGAAAAAGATCCCTACAGCATTATGCTGCCACCACCATGCTTCACAGTAGGGATGGTGCCAGGTTTCCTCCAGATGTGACACTTGGCAATCAGGACAAAGAGTTCAATCTTGGTTTCATCAGACCAGAGATTTTTGCTTCTCATGCTCTGAGAGTCTTTAGGTGCCTTTTGGCAAACTCCAAGTGGGCTGTCATGTGCCTTTTACTAAGCAGTACCTTCTGTCTGGCCACTACCATAAAGGCCTGATTGGTGGAGTGCTGCAGAGACGGTTGTCTTTCTGGAAGGTTCTCCCATCTCCACAGAGGAACTCTGGAGCTCTGTCAGAGTGACCATCAGATTCTTGGTCACCTTCCTGACCAAGGCCCCTCTCCCCCGATTGCTCAGTTTGGCCTGGCGGACAGCTCTTTCTAGAGTCTTGGTGATTCCATTCAAGAATGGAGGTATTTTGGTGTTTTGGTACCCTTCCCCAGATCTGTGCTTCAACACAATCCTGTCTCAGATCTTTACAGATAATGCCTTCGACATAATGGCTTTGTTTTTGCTGTGACATGCACTGTCAACCTTGGGACCTTATATAGACAGGTGTGTGACTTTCCAAATCATGTCCAATCAATTGAATTTACCAAAGGTGGACTCCAATCAAGTTGTAGAAACAACTCGACGATGATCAATGGAAACAGGATGCACCCGAGCTCAATTTCAAATCTCATTGCAAAGAGTCTGAATACTTATGTAAATAAGATATGTTTTATTTTATTTTTAATAAATTAGCAAACATCCCTAAATACCTTTTTTTGCTTTGTCATTATGGGGTATTGTGTGTAGATCGATAAAAATAAAAAAGATCATCAATTTTAGAATAAGGCTGTAATGTTACAAAATGCTATAAAAGTCAAGGGGTCTGAATACTTTCCAAATTCACGGTAAGAAGCCAAAGCTGAAGTTGTCAATGAATTGGCCAATGCACCCTGTGTTGTGCTTACTACTTGATGGCTGGACCTCCAGGGCTACAGAGAGCTACTTCACAGTGACAGCCCCGGACTGAGAGATGAGAAGTACGTGCTACAGAGTCCCACAAGTGCCCATATTTTTCTGTTTGTAAGAAAACATTATAGCGTAGGCCTATACAATGTCTGAGCCATGTTTACATATTGATTTCACACGCACATTGAGTAATTGTGTGTTTTCATTTAAGAAAATCCAAAGTGTTATTTTTGATGGTGCTCTCATCAGGCATTACGACTCATGATCATATATAGAATCAGGAATACCAACACTTTGGATTTTCTTAAAGAAAAATAAAAGCTGCATTATGTAACTTTTTGGTCGACCTGACAATTCACAGAAATGTTAACTCTCATCAAAAGCAACCTAAGAAGCGGTAGATCTGTTTTATATGCGCCATTTCTACACTTCCCGTTTTTGTACACCAGCTTCAAACAGCTGAACAATACAATATTTTTGGTTATGGAAAATATACTACAAAGTGGTTTAGATGGCACAATGATACTCTACAATATACTTTCATGTTTTGACACAAACTGAAATTAGGCAAACTATTCAAATAGTGCATCTTTAACTATAATTACTGTTGGCTTTTAATTTTCCCACTGTACTAAAACTGAACTGTGACCCCAAAAGCGCAACACATAACAAACGATAGGTTTGGTGAACCGTTACACCCCTACTAAATATGAGTAAAGCCAACAGCAACAACGGCTGGGCTGAGTGTTTCAGTTTAATGAAATTATATTATTGTATGATCATTTCATATTTCAGGCTAAACAATATCACCAACCACGTTTCCATCCAAACATTTCATGCAGAGTTACCTAACGCATAAAAATTATTAATTTCTAAACGGTTCACCTGATATGGATGAAAATACCGTCAAATTAAAGCTGACAGTCTACACTTTAACCTTGTAGCAATTGTATCATTTCAAATCGAAAGTGCTGGAGTACGAAGCCAAAACAACCAAAATTTTGACACTAACCCAATACTTTTAGAGCTCATTGTATGTGTGCTCTACGCAGTATCTGCCCTATGGTTGCAAAGCTACCGGTAAAGTTAACGTAATCTTAACAAAATCTATGACAATCTAACGTAACTTTGGTAATTTATTCTTGAATAACTGTAAAAAACTAAATAAATATCATATTAGGGGTGACCCCATTTAGTCATTTGGTCGATAGGCTGTTGGTTGACTAAGATTATTTTAGTTGCTCAATCGCAGATATAAAAATGAATCACACACGAGACCTGTCTGATTTGCACCTGTCTCAGAGGACTAATCCATTGAGGCAGCGGGGATGCCACGGTCCAAGAAGAAGGAGAGTGTGGCTAAGATGCACAGTGCACGTCTCTCCTGAATGTGCTCTCTTCCGCTATTTCGTGCCCATTCATTGGTTCATGACTTTTTGTGAATTGTTTGCCCTTGATTGTTAGTCTATCAATTCCCCATTACATAGATCACCAGTAGTAGCCTACTTTTACCGTTAATTCACATAATTGGTTACGGTGATTTCTGTTCATGCATTCAATATATTATTACAGTTTACTGTTCTCATTGTCAGAGTGGACACCTTGTTTGCAGAACTCACAACCTATGCTACACTTGTGAGGAATACGTTTTGGTTTATTTCATTCCATTTATGAGTTTTGTCAATTTATTCATTGTCTTTTGTTTGGAGCGCTCCTGTCAATGTTGAGGAAGGACGCGCACCTGAGTACGCATATAGAAGTGGGCATAGGCTACCTGGCCTGTGAGCAAATGTAGGCCTATAAACCTGATCCAGCGGAAACATCATAAAATACCTGATTTACTTCTCATCCCTTGAACAAATACCCCACAGCTGTCCTGACCTGACTGGCATGGGAAACTGAGGCCCAGAATATTTCACACAATGTTGCAAGTTTGCTAGCACGAGTTGGCAATGGCATAGAAGTCACTTTTAGATTTGTATAATTTTCATTTAGAAATAATTAAAATTAACTACATGACAATGATTGAGATATATTTTGTATTATAAATTAAATGAAACTTCCAAGAACATGTGCATATGAAAATCATAACTGGCACGCAGATCGGTAGAAATGGTCATATAAATTGGCACTCCAAATGGAAAAGGATGCCAACCCCTGGAGTAGCCTATTACAGGCATCTTCAGGAGCGTAATGGCAGAATCTGCCAAGGCCAGGAGGGTCAGGAACAGGTTATTATCCTCTGGTTGATCGCTAGCTCCCTCTTGAGTCATTTGTCTTATTATTTATTCAAACAGCATGCTCAAAGCATCAGAGAAGTTAGATATATATAAACTCAGGAAAAAAAGAAATGTCCCTTTTTCAGGACAATGTCAAAGATAATTCATTAAAATACAAATAACTTCACAGATCTTTATTGTAAAGGGGTTAAACACTGTTTCCATGCTTGTTTAATGAACCATAAAACAATTAGTGAACATGCACCTGAGGAATGCTCGTTAAGACACTAACAGCTTAAGGTCACAGTTATAAAAATTTAGGACACAATAAAGGCCTTTCTACTGACTGGAAAAACACCAAAAGAAAGATGCCCAGGGTCCCTGCTCATGCTAGCATGCTGCAAGGAGGCATGAGGACTGCAGATGTGGCCAGGGCAATAAATTGCAACGTCTGTACTGTGAGACGCCTAAAGACAGTGCTACAGGGAGACAAGATGGACAGCTTATCGTCCTTGCGGCGGCAGACCACGTGTAACAACACCTGCACAGCATTGGTACATCCAAACATAACACTAGCGGGAAAGGTACAGGATGGCAACAACTGCTCGGGTTACACCAGGAACGCACAATCCCTCTATCTGTGCTCAGACTGTCCGCAATAGACTGAAAGAGGCTGGACTGGGGGCTTGTAGGCCTGTTGTAAGGCAGGTCCTCACCAGACATCACTGGCAACAACGTTGTCTATGGGCACAAACCCACCGTCGCTGGACCAGACAGGACTGGCAAAAAGTGCTCTTCACTGACGAGTCGTGATTTTTGTCTCACCAGGGGTGATGGTCGGATTCGCGTTTATCGTCGAAGGAATAGGCGTTACACCGAGGCCTGTACTCTGGAGCGGGATTGATTTGGAGGTGGAGGGTCTGTCATGGTCTGGGGCGGTGTGTCACAGCATCATCAAACTGAGCTTGTTGTCATTGCAGGCAATCTCAATGCTGTGCGCTACAGGCAAGGCATCCTCCTCCCTCATGAGGTACCCTTCCCCATGACCCTCCAGCATGACAATGCCACCAGCCATACTGCTCGTTCTGTGCGTGATTTCCTGCAAGACAGGAATGCCAGTGTTCTGCCATGGCCAGCCAAGAGCCCGGATCTCAATCCCATTGAGCACGTCTGGGACCTGTTGGATTGGAGGGTGAGGGTTAGGGCCATTCCCCCCAGAAATGTCCGGGAACTTGCAGGTGCCTTGGTGGAAGAGTGGGGTAACATCTCACAGCAAGAACTGGCAAATCTGGTGCAGTCCATGAGGAGATTCACTGCAGTACTTAATGCAGCTCGTTGCCACACCAGATACTGACTGTTACTTTTGATTTTGTTAAGGGACACATTATTCCATTTCTGTTAGTCACATGTCTGTGGAACTTGTTCAGTTTATGTCTGTTGTTGAATCTTATGTTCATACAAATATTTACACACGTTAAGTTTGCTGAAAATAAATGCAGTGGACAGTGAGAGTACGTCTTTTTTTGCTAAGTTTAGATGACTTTATTAAAACACATGGAAAAATACACATTTTAAAAATGTCGACCAATTGATTGGTCGAAAGAAAAGACTACTCTTGGTTGACCAAGATAGACAGCCCTATCACAAAAAAAACTAATTCATAGATAGAATTAATTCTATCTATTATATTTGTGTCCATGAGTTTCTAGTAGATAGACCATTTGTTTCAAGAAAAAAATTGCCTAATTATTGAAAAAAAGCATCTAATCAACAATGACATGATTTACAATTGACTCTGCAACTCTTCCAGCTCATGATTTTTTCCACAACTGCCACCAGTTTGACGACAATACATTGACAACAAATACATAGGCATAATAAAAATTGTTTGTAAAAAATTTAATATCTAAGATATTTCATGCTGAAACCCTCATATTAAAAAGGTAGACTATGTGAAATTCCATTTCCACAAGCAGCACCGGAGATATTGAGATGAGCGAGATGCAACACTTCGCTCTCACAGTCACACATGGTATCTCCGCATGTGCATGGGTTTGTTTCACGCTGTTCACAGCATGGTAGCCAGGGTACCAAAACAGCTGAAAAAGTTAGATGACCTGTGATAGATCACATAAAATCCTTGGAAGATAACAAAAATCTGGTAGTTTACTGGTAAACTTCAAAAGTTTCCAGTAATATACCCTCCCTTGACAACCCTAATCTAGCCTATCCTATGTGGAAGGAGCTACTATTAACATTATCTGACATTGACCCACTGGAGGTCAACTGCAGGCACACACACAGTGGATGTTAGCACTGGAGTCTGAGTTCTCAGTTGTTGTGTAGGGATGTCTGAGTCGTCACTTTGTTGCTGTGGTTAATAGTCAAAGGGTTCTGGGAGGTTACTGTGTCACAAGTTGACGGGGGTCCATTTTACATCTTACAATTGTACTTTTACAGAGAGGAGTTGTGAATCAGTCAATCACTGTCGTAGTGAATCTGTCACAATCACTGTGATTCTCATTCATTGTCCATCTGTTGCAGGCTGAATACACCGCTCGCGTCACGTGCGAGAGCGTTGCAAAATAAATGTCCAAATCCTATATTATTCAATTATTGCACCAACGAGCGTCTGTGTTGCCAAGGGCTAAAATAGAAGTCAGTTCTATTTCTGACGCAGATCGCGCTGCAAGTCCTGCCCCTCCCATTTCTTCATTGGTTTATAGAAGCAGGTACTCACGTGCCATCTCATTATTTATACCCACGTGGGTGACTGAAAGACAAATGAGGTTGGTGGCGGTAATGCACATAATTTATGATAGTTGCCAATCGCAATATAAAGTCGAGAAGAAAAAGCCTAGAAGGAGGAGAGATGACTAGAAACGATTCGGTTGACGGTTTTGTGTGGATTAATTGTCAGAGTAGAGGACCTTGTGCATTTCAGGTAAAATAACAACTCAATGTTTATATCTCAGAACAAATTAGAGCTAAATTGCCATAAAGGTTTAATGCTTTTTGACCTGTCCCCAAATTAATGTAATTGGTTCAGTTTGTTTTGATATTTTAACCTGTGTCTCGTGATCGTGTTTGGTGTGGGGGGCGGAAAAATACATTTATGCACGATGGCGCACGTGCGCAGCCAGTTTGAGTTCCGTGTTAGACTGGACAAACAGCACTAATGCACTGCATCAGGCTGTCCATCCCACAGTCTTAATGCTGTTACATAACACTGTCGGTCACTGTGGAGGATAAAAGGAGAGAACAACCAAACTAGGGTTTCTGAGTGAGAGAGAGAAGCCGATCACAGCTACAATGATCAGTGCTCAGAGAGGCACTGTACTGTAGCCAGCCAGTGAGCTAACCATCTGTAGGAGTGAGAGAAAAGATTTGTTGCTAAATTGCTACTAATGCTAATTATCCCCTGGCCTGCTGATGACGATGCGTCTAAGTGGTAGCTAATGGTAGAAGCTAGCTAATGCTATGTCTAACAAGAGCTTGTGCTAAGTGTATGTGGAGAGCTTTGTTGACACTGTCAGGGTACACGCTGATGCAGAGTCAAATCACCTGGGCCTCTGATGCAACACGAAATGCACTACATGGCCAAAAGTATGTAGACAACACTTCAAATATGTGGATTCAGCTATTTCAGTCACACCCGTTGCTGACAGTTGAATAACATCGAGCACACAGTCATCCAATTTCCATAGACAAACATTGGCAGTAGAATGGCCTGTACTGAAGAGCTCAGTGACTTTCAACGTAGCACCGTCAAACGATGTCACCTTTCCATCAAGTCAGTTTGTAATATTTCTGCCCTGCTAGAGCTGCCCCGTCAACTGTAAATGCTATTATTGTGAAGTGGAAATGTCTAGGAGCAACAGAGGCTCAGCAGCAAAGTGATAGGCCACACAAACTCATCGACTGTCCTTGGTTGCAACACTCGCTACCGATTTTATTATTTTTTATCCAAACTGCCTCTGGAAGCAACGTCAGCAAAAGAACAGTTCATCGGGAGCTTCATGAAATGGGATTCCATGGCTGAGCAGCCAAACACAAGCCTAAGATCACCATGCGCAATGCTAAGCGTCGGCTGGAGTGGTGTAAAGCTCACGGGCATGGACTCCATATTAATGCCCATGATTTTGGAATGAGATGTTTGACGAGCAGGTGTCCATAAAATGTTGTTCATGTAGTGTGTGTATATAGCCTATATAGGCTACACACACACAGAGAGTCTTGTACAGCTAACCTTGTAGGGACACACATTTCAGTCCCATTCAAAGTCCTCTTTCCCTAACCCGTACCCTTACCTTAACTTCTTATGGCTGCAATTCCGTTAACGGGATGATATGACAACAGCCAGTGAAAGAGCAGGGCGCCAAATAAAAAAAAACAGAAATCTCATAATTAAAATTCCTCAGACATACATGTGTCTTATACCATTTTAAAAAGGTAATCTTGTTGTTAATCCTACCAAAGTGTCCGATTTCAAATATGCTTTTCAGCGAAAGCACTACAAACGATTATGTTAGGTCACACCAAACCACAATAAGCACAGCCATTTTTCCAGCGAAAGATAGCAGTCACAAAAAGCACAAATAGAGATAAAATGAATCACTAACCTTTGATGATCTTCATCAGATGACACTCAAAGGACTTCATGTTACACAATACATGTATGTTTTGTTTGATAAAGTTCATATTTATATAAAAAAATCAGAGTTTACATTGGCGCGTTACAATCACTAGTTCCAAAAACATCAAGTGATTTTGCATCGCCACATCGTTTCAACAGAAATACTCATCATAAATGTAGATGATAATACAAGTTATACACATGGAATTATAGACATACCTCTCCTTAATGCAACCGCTGTGTCAGATTTCAAAAAAACTTTACGGAAAAAGCAAACCATGCAATAATCTGAGACGGAGCTCAGAACAATAGCCAAATTAGCCGCCATGTTGGAGTCAACAGAAACCAGAAATTACATGATAAATATTCCCTTACCTTTGATGAACTTCATCAGAATGCACTCCCAGGAATCCCAGGTCCACAATAAATGATTGATTTGTTCGATAATGTCCGTTATTTATATCTAATTAGCTACTTTGGTTAGCGCGTTTGGTAAACAATTCCAAAGTCACGAAGCGTGTTCACTAAAACGTGACAAAATGTCCAAAAGTTCCGTAACAGTCAGTAGAAACATGTCAAACAATGTATTCAATCAATCTTTAGAATGTTGTTAACATATATCTTGAATAACGTTCCAACCGGAGAATTACATTGACTTCAGATGAGCGATGGAACGGAGCTGCCTCACATGAACGCGCGTGGTCAAAGAATGTTCACCTCATGGCAGTGGTGACTCATTCCTGTCTCCTTCGGGCCCCCTTCACATTAGAGTCATCAGACAAAGTTCTACAGACTGTTGACATCTAGTGGAAGTTGACTTCCTGTTTGGAATTTTTCTCAGGTTTTTGCCTGCCATATGAGTTCTGTTATACTCACAGACATAATTCAAACAGTTTTAGAAACTTCAGAGTGTTTTCTATCCAATACTAATAATAATATGCATATATTAGTTAACTGGGACTGAGGAGCAGGCCGTTTACTCTGGGCACCTTTCATCCAAGCTACTCAATACTGCCCCTGCAGCCATAAGAAGTTAACCCAAAAACGTAACCTTAACTCTAAACCTAACCCAAGCTTTTAACCCTAAAACTAACCCTAGCTCCTAAACCTAATTCTAAACCTAATTCTGGTCCGCACGCACACACACTGTGACTGATAAGCTTTTAGTGGTCAGTTCTGAAGTGTTTTTATTTTTTTTGACATGTTTGATGGTGGAGGTATAAACTACCTCTAGTGTGCCTGACTGTGTAGTCACCCGTTATACATCTCTGCCTAGCCAAACACAGTGAGACAATGACAAATTGGCTGAAGAAGCAGAAACAGCCTGGCATAGGCTAGGCATAAACTTTGTCACCTTGAAAATGTGCTTCTAGACCTACAGGTAGCTAATTGTTGAAAAAAGACTAAGAGATTAGGGCTAGTGTGTGTACTGAATGTATTTACTTAAGGTTGCACAATTCCAGTAATTTCCCCAAATTCCTAGGTTTTCCATAAATCCTGTTTGGAAGATTCCCAGTGCCAGGAGGGAATAAGCAGGAAATCTGGAATCCTCCAACCACAACTTCTGGTGATTTTTTGGAAATATACCACAATTGTGCAACCCTACTCCTTTTAGCACTGTGTTTGGGGCAGTATTGAGTAGCTTGGATGAATAAGGTGCCCAAAGTAAACTGCCTGCTACTCATGCCCAGTTGCTAATATATGCATATTATTAGTAGATTTGGATAGAAAACACTCTGAAGTTCCTAAAACTGTTTGAATGAAGTCTGTGTATAACAGAACTCATATGGCAGGCAAAAACCTGAGAAAAAAATCCAACCAGGAAGTGGGAAATCTGAGGTTTGTAGGTTTTCAACTCATTGCCTACCGAAGATAGTATCTATGGAGTCATATTGCACTTCCTAAGGCTTCTACTGTGAAGGAGAGAATAAGAGCTGATTGAGTAAGAGGTCTGGCAGAATGCCATGAGCTCAGTCAGGCGCGCGCCCGTGAGAGGCAGCTACATTTCTTTTCCTTTCTAAAGACAAAGGAATTCTCCGGTTTAAACAATATTGAAGATTTGTTTTAAAAACATCCTAAAGATTGATTCTATACTTCGTTTGACATGTTTCTACGAACTATAATGGATTTTTTTGACTTTCCGTCTGGCCTGCGCCTCGTGAATTTGGATTTGTGAACTAAACGCGTGAACAAAAAGGAGGTATTTGGACATAAATGGACTTTATCGAACAAAACAAACATTTATTGTCGAACTGTACTCAGATTATAGCATGGTGTGCTTTTTCCATAAAGCTTTTTTGAAATCTGACACAGCGGTTGCATTAAGGAGAAGTTTATCTAAAGTTCCTTGCATAACACTTGTATCTTTTATCAATGTTTATTATGAGTATTTCTGTAAATTGATGTGGCTCTCTGCCAAATCACCGGATGTTTTGGAAGCAAAACATTACTGAACATAACACGCCAATGTAAACTGAGATTTTTGGATATAAATATAAAACATACATGTATTGTGTAACATGAAGTCCTATGAGTGTCATCTGATGAAGATCAAAGGTTAGTGATTCATTTTATCTCTATTTCTGCTTTTTGTGACTCCTCTCTTTGGCTGGAAAAATGGCTGTGTTTTTCTGTGACTAGGTGCTGACCTAACATAATCGCATGGTATGCTTTCGTCATAAAGCCTTTTTCAAATCGGACACTGTGGTGGGATTAACAACAAGTTTATCTTTAAAATGGTGTGAAATACTTGTATGTTTGAGGAATTTTAATTATGAGATTTCTGTTTGAATTTGGCGCCCTGCACTTTCACTGGCTGTTGTCATATCGATCCCGTTAACGAGTCTCAGCCGTAAGAATTTAATCTAAAATGTTTTAAGTAATGTTGGGTGCTTACCTGGAGGGGGCCACGCCCACTAGGTTAGGCCCCAGGCCCCTGAACAGAGAGCGGGCTCCTTCTTTCTCAAGAATCAACCTGAAGACAAAAACACAACATCTTACCCACCACTCACAAATATTCACATTCTTTTCACTTAAACTTCAGCGGAGTTCATAACAATGAAGTAGGGTCTGCTGAAAGCCTTGCTGGGTTGTAACAACAACTTGTAGAAAGAAAAACATGAAGTATGATAGTAGTTTGAAACGATATGATACATCCTGCTGCTGGGGTATGCTACAGATCCCCAGACAGGCCTTTCCCTGAAGGTAGGGGAGAGAGAGACGAGCTAGGAGTTGGATTTCAGTCCACATGGCACTGCCTGCCGAGGAGACATGAGTCAGAGCAAACAACATAGGGTTTCGTGAGGGAGGGATCCTGCTGCCAAACCCCACAAGAGGATAGGAGGTAGAGTGGAGGGTGTGTAAACACCCAAAATACACCAGCTCATTTTTACTCTGGTTTCTTGAGACTTCTACACATTAGGCTACTTAGGACTGTTTACTGTGAAGTTTAATGTGCAAAGCTGGAGGGCAATGACAGTAATATATCCCAAACTATCAAAACCAATAACACAAGCATAAAGTATTGTATTTGTATAGTTTGATGGTTAACAAACATAACTAGACATTGGAATATAGGCCTATGCCTGTTTGATCTTGTAAGCTGATCTCATATCCTGATAAAGATAGATATCACGATATAGGTAATTTCTTATCCCGATAAAGATATATACAGTTGAAGTCGGAAGTTTACATACACTTAGGTTGGAGTCTTTAAAACTAGTTTTTCAACCACTCCACTAATTTGTTGTTAACAAACTATAGTTTTGGCAAGTCGGTTAGGACATCTACTGTGTGCATGTAGCATGTGCAGTAATTTTTCCAACAATTGTTTACAGACAGATTATTTCACTTATAACTCAATGTATCACAATTCCAGTGGGGCAGAAGTTTACATACACTAAGTTGACTGTGCCTTTTAAACTACTTGGAAAATTTCAGAAAATGGATGTCATGACTTTAGAAGCTTCTAATAGGCTAATTGACTCAATTGGAGGAGTACCTGTGGATGCATTTCAAGAACTACCTTCAAAATCAGTGCCTCTTTGCTTGACATCATGGGGGAATCAAATTAATTCAGCCACGACCTCAGAAAAAAAAGTATAGACCTCAACACGTCTGGTTCATCCTTGGGAGCAATTTCCAAACGCCTGAAGGTACCACGTTCATCTGTACAAACAATAGTACACAAGTATAAACACCATGGGACCACGCAGCCATCACACCGCTCAGGAAGGAGACGCGTTCTGTCTCCTAGAGATGGACGTACTTTGGTGTGAAAAGTGCAAATCAATCCCAGAACAACAGCAAAGGATATTGTGAAGATGCTGGAGGAAACATGTACAAAAGTATCTATATCCACTGTAAAACGAGTCCTATATCGACATAACCTGAAAGACTGCTCAGCAAGGAAGAAGCCACTGCTCCAAAACCGCCATAAAAAAAGCCAGACTACGGTTTGCAACTGCACATGGGGACAAAGTTCATACTTTTTGGAGAAATGTCCTCTGGTCTGATGAAACAAAAATAGAACTGTTTGGCCATAATGACCATCGTTATGTTTGGATGAAAAGGTGGGAGGCTTGCAAGCCAAAGAACAACCATGAAGCACGGGGGTGGCAGAATCATGTTGTGGGGGTGCTTTGCTGCAGGAGGGACTGGTGCACTTCACAAAATAGATGGCATCATGAGTCGGGAAAATTATGTGGCTATATTGAAGCAACATCTCAAGACATCAGGCAGGAAGTTAAAGCTTGGTCGCAAATGGGTCTTCCAAATGGCCAAGCATACTTCCAAAGTTGTGGCAAAATGGCTTAAGGACAACAAAGTCAAGGTATTGGAGTGGCCATCACAAAGCCCTGACCTCAATCCTATAGAACATTTGTGGCCAGAACTGAAAAAGCATGTGCGAGCAAGGAGGCCAACAAACCTGACTCAGTTACACCAGCTCTGTCAGGAGGAATGGGACAAAATTCACCCAACATATTGTGGGAAGCTTGTGGAAGGCTACCCGAAACATTTGACCCAAGTTAAACAATTTAAAAGGCAATGCTACCAAATACTAATTGAGTGTATGTAAACTTTTGACCCACTGGGAATGCGATGAAAGAAATAAAAGCTGAAATAAATCACTCTACTATTATTATGACATTTCACATTCTTAAAATAAAGTGGTGATCCTAACTGACCTAAGACGGGGCATTTTTACTTGGATTAAATGTCAGGAATTGTGAAAAAACTGAGTTTAAACGTATTTAGCTAAGGTGTATGTAAACTTCCGAATTCGACTGTACATATCACAATATAGCACACTTTCTGTAAATTCAATGAATAAATAGTTTAATTAAAATGACCACATGTAAAGGCCTATTTCTTATTACATTTTGAATTATACTCAACAAATAAAAAGGTACTTACTCATATTTGATTATTTCTCATTTTATTTAGAACCCTTGTACAAATTTTCAATTAAGCACTAACAAAATATAAAATATTAATGTATAAAATCTAAAAAGGTAAATAGAAAACACCTCAACTAAACTTGCAAAGAAAATAAATATATGCCTAAAATATATATTTTTGGGGGCTTGTCTGTTTTGCATGTCATTTTGGCATTAATACTTGTCACATATCAATTTGCATTTGGTACCTTGGGTCGAGTGTATGCGCCAACTCACGAAACTGTATGCGCCAACTCACGAAATTGGGGCCATGTCTTGCAGATGTAAGTTGTAACAGCAGCTGTTATCTCCTTCCATCTTCATGATTCTTTGCCATATGGTGTGCCGCGGGCAAAAGCCTCTTGGAACGTCTGAGTCGGGGGTTTGTTTTGAGCACTCGACTGTACTTTTTGGGATCTCATCAATAGACACGCTCCGTACTGTTTCACGTAATTCTTGCTTAGGTGGTAAAAGAGGTTAGTGGTGTTTGAGCCTGTTGTCGGGACCGGCCTGCGGCAGATTCTGCAGAGGACAGTTTTCTGGTCCGTGTCAGACTCATACCCAAACCACGTCCATGCAAACGAAGTAGCCCCTCTTTTAGGTACGAGCTCCGTGTCACGTTCACTCTCCATGTTAGTTCGAGTTGCAAATTTCAGTGTGGAAGAACGCAAAGCATCGTCCAATTGACGAAAAATATTGCCGTAAAGTGTTTGATTTGGGACACAACGAAATAAACAGAGCATAATATGAAACGATAAGACGTTTTTCTATATCGTCCCACGATATAAATCATCATATCACCCAGCTCTAATGACAATGCTAGTAAATCAAGTTGTGCAGGCTGAATATAATACCCACTTGAGGCAGTGTAAAGGTCCTGGAGGGGACATGCGTGCTACGCTGGGCCCATTGACGGTACTGAGCTGCACCTCAGACACGTAGAGTGTGATGTGGGATGACTGTAGTCTGGTCTTCACCACCTCCAGGGGACAGGTCAGGATGGCTCCTACCGTTCCCCCACACCTAGAGGAGGAGAGGGGGAGAGAGAGAACAAAGTGGGGAAGAAAACAGAGGGATTTTCTGAGGTGGCAGCACATATCACTCAGCTGCTCGAGAAAAGCAGCAGACAAACTGGCTGTGGAGCAGTGTGGGGACTCGGAGAGGCTTGTGGGGCAGTGTGGGGACTCGGAGAGGCTTGTGGGGCAGTGTGGGGACTCGGAGAGGCTTGTGGGGCAGTGTGGGGACTCGGAGAGGCTTGTGGGGCAGTGTGGGGACTCGGAGAGGCTTGTGGGGCAGTGTGGGGACTCGGAGAGGCTTGTGGGGCAGTGTGGGGACTCGGAGAGGCTTGTGGGGCAGTGTGGGGACTCGGAGAGTCTTGTGGAGCAGTGTGGGGACTAGGAGAGGCTTGTGGAGCAGTGTGGGGACTAGGAGAGGCTTGTGGAGCAGTGTGGGGACTAGGAGAGGCTTGTGGGGCAGTGTGGGGACTAGGAGAGGCTTGTGGGGCAGTGTGGAGACTAGGATAGGTTTGTGGGGCAGTGTGGAGACTAGGAGAGGCTTGTGGAGCAGTGTGGAGACTAGGAGAGGCTTGTGGAGCAGTGTGGGGACTAGGAGAGGCTTGTGGGGCAGTGTGGGGACTAGGAGAGGCTTGTGGGGCAGTGTGGGGACTAGGAGAGGCTTGTGGAGCAGTGTGGGGACTAGGAGAGGCTTGTGGAGCAGTGTGGGGACTAGGAGAGGCTTGTGGAGCAGTGTGGGGACTAGGAGAGGCTTGTGGAGCAGTGTGGGGACTAGGAGAGGCTTGTGGAGCAGTGTGGGGACTAGGAGAGGCTTGTGGAGCAGTGTGGGGACTAGGAGAGGCTTGTGGGGCAGTGTGGGGACTAGGAGAGGCTTGTGGAGCAGTGTGGGGACTAGGAGAGGCTTGTGGAGCAGTGTGGGGACTAGGAGAGGCTTGTGGAGCAGTGTGGGGACTAGGAGAGGCTTGTGGAGCAGTGTGGGGACTAGGAGAGGCTTGTGGAGCAGTGTGGGGACTAGGAGAGGCTTGTGGAGCAGTGTGGGGACTAGGAGAGGCTTGTGGAGCAGTGTGGGGACTAGGAGAGGCTTGTGGAGCAGTGTGGGGAGTAGGAGAGGCTTGTGGAGCAGTGTGGGGACTAGGAGAGGCTTGTGGAGCAGTGTGGGGACTAGGAGAGGCTTGTGGAGCAGTGTGGGGACTTGGCTTTGGAGAGTCAGCACAGTAGTGCCCCGTCTGTGGAAAAAACTGTTCTCGTCTGGAATGAATCATTGCAATAACAAACACTTTGTGCAAGTACCTTTCACACACCTAATTTGACCTAATGCTTTCCAAAAGCACACAAATACCAGAAATACTATCAGACATCCACAAATGTCTATGACTGCGAGTCTAAGCTTCTTTATATGAACTCATGAATACATCATGGTTTTGACCGCAATGGAAGTGGGATGATTTGAAAGAAAAAGCCTACATTCTACGAGTCCTTTGGGGGCAATATGGCAAGTAGAAAGTACGTGTTCATAACCTAGCCTGTGTTGTATCATAAAATATTTTAAAAATCATTTTAAAAAAGATATGAGGGAATCTTTTCAGCCAAGCCCCAGTAAATTACAGATATGGTGGTTGATCATTAATCCATACTTCTATTGAGGGAGATGGCCAAAGTAAAAAGACAGAGGGAAGCCCACCTGCTAAACATGCACGCCTGGCACATGTGGACTGCGCATGTCTACACATGCGACAGAGCATGAGAACCGTGGAGGACATTAGCAAAGGTAAACAATGGGAGGGTGCGGTGCTAAACTCTCTCTTCCAATAGTCCTATGTCAAGCTACTGATGTTATTTTGAAAGGAGAACATGTCTAGGCCTTTTTCACAATATGTCTGCCATGTGTAATGAAACAAACTTGTGTTTATATTATGATGTCAATAAAAAGATAGGAAACAATAAAAGGCTTGAGACGCAACCGAATGTTATGGCGACCCGCATGACAGTTACAAGGAAGGGGCTAGCCGACTAAACTCAACCATTTACGATGGAGTTGAGCAGTGGCTAGTGTGGGCTGACTGGAGTTCCCGACATCACATAACAGTACATTTTTATTAAAAACTACAGATTTCAGCACCCAAAGAATAGCCTGCATTTACACAGGAGGACATTGTCCTGTGTAAATGCAGGCTATTCTTTGGGTGTTGAAATCTGTTAATGCAAAGTCGGAACTCCAGTCTGCCCACACTAGTCACAGATCAACTCCATTGGAAATTGTGGAGTTTAGTTTAGTCGGCTAGGAAGCAGAAAAACCCAGCCCTGTTGATTAGGCTACTGCCCATCAAACTAACAATTACCTCTATTCCTTCCAGAATGGTTCACTCATATAGTGGTGTGGGGGCTGTGCTTTGGCAAGTGGGTGGGGTTATATCTTGCCTGTTTGGCCCTGTCTGGGGGTATCATCGGATGGGGCCACAGTGTCTCCTGACCCCTCCTGTCTCAGCCTCCAGTATTTATGCTGCAGTAGTTTATGTGTCGGGGGGGCTAGGGTCAGTCTGTTATATCTGGAGTACTTCTCCTGTCTTATCCGGTGTCCTGTGTGAATTTAAGTATGCTCTCTCTAACTCTTTCCCTCTCTCTGAGGAGCTGAGCCCTAGGACCATGCCTCAAGACTACTTGGCATGATGACTCCTTGCTGTCCCCAGTCCACCTGGCCGTGCTGACCTGTTGCACCCTCGACAACCACTGTGATTACTATTATTTGACCATGCTGGTCATTTATGAACATCTTGGCCATGTTCTGTTATAATCTCCACCCGGCACAGCCACCCCTCATAGCCTGGTTCCTCTCTAGGTTTCTTCCTAGGTTTTGGCCTTTCAAGGGAGTTTTTCCTAGCTGCTGTGGTTCTACACCTGCATTGCTTGCTGTTTCGGGTTTTAGGCAGGGTTTCTGTACAGCACTTTGAGATGTCAGCTGATGTAAGAAGGGCTATATAAATACATTTGATGTATTGGTGTCAAGTCACCCTCATACAGTAGGGGTCTTCCAACCCTCCCTGACATATTTCACAATTGGTTGTCTCAGCTGGAATTGGCCATGGACTTCTGGCAACAAAAATCTCAGAGAAAATTGCGAAAGTGGGTGAAGATTTGGCTGAAATGAAATATACAGCGGACACTCTCGACAACCAAGTTAAACGCCGAAGAAAGGATATCAACATTGGAGGACAAGAACACACACCTAAACCACACTGTTGAAAAAATGGAGACTGTGCACGAAAAACTGGAAGAATGACTTCAACACCAGGAAAATCTGAGAAAGTCGGAAAAATACACTTCGGAACAGAGGTGTTCCCGAAATCCACAAATTCGGTGGATTGTGTGAAAGACATTTTACGTAATCTATTTGAGGACACACAGGAGGATTTTAACAACATGACCATTGAGAGAACACATCGGACACTGACGACACCACGCCCCGGACCAGCCCCACGTAACCCCCGGCCTATCCTGGTGAAATTTTTACCATACACCAACAGGGAGAAGTTCCAGCTCAAAGCAAAATAACTCAGGACTTTTCGCTGCAAAGGGACAAAGGTGGAGTTTTTCCCTGACTTTTCCAAAGACAAGAGAAATGCGTTCACGGAGGTAAGACGTATGTGCATGAAAAGGAGACTAAAATACTCCTTGCAATACCCTGCCGTGTTCTGGGTTACTGTGAGAGGATCACTACGTCGTTCTTACAGACCCAAAGAAGGGTGTTGCGGACGTCAATGAGGCTGAATAATCTGACTAGTGTGGTAGGCTATGGAAAATCCACATGGGGGTGGTTCATCAGGGATGGACTACCATTTTTCCCTAAGCTGATAGAACTTCCTATGTTGTAAGCAGTCTCACGGAGTGTTTATGCTGTGAATGTTGCCTACAATGTATCTTTCTGGTTTACAGTTGATATCATTATAGTACTAGATTGCGCAGGATTATAGTCCAAGCACATCATTCTGTTTTACGGTCATAGAAGGAATAAACATATCTATTCTTTTAAGTTTTCACTCGTATCATAACAGCAATAGCTGGGCTTATAGCTAGGCTTCAACAGCTAGGCTTCAACAGGCGTGTTTGGGCCATGCATGATGGGCACAACCCAAAGTGTACGTTTATTTTATCATTATTATGACCTATACAAGTCTCCCTTTGGTGTTTATTCTCTGCTTACATTGCTGCCTTATGGAATTAGACAGTTCATGAGAAAGGTAATAACTTCTCTGAGTATAAAGATCAGCCTGTCGTTAGGTTCAATGTTTTTTCTATGACATGTCATCGCTGTCGTTTCAAAATGTATATGGTCATGCCTATATTTGGCATTGGTAAAACGTTCTTATTCTGGATGGAGCGTCAGTGCTGGGAAGACCTCGGGACACTTCACACGGATGAAAGCCTGGTTTAGGGGGAGGGTGATTTCTGTATCTTGTGGGTTTGGGATATGTTTATGACATTTGTTCAATGGGAAGTTTAGTGTTCTATATGGGGTGCACTACCAGTCGTTCACTTTCTTTGATTCTCTAAGCATCGATTTAAAATATTCTAACAGACGTCACGTTTTGGTAGTAGTATATTTACATTATAAATCGGGATTATAAATCAGGCCCCTGGTGCATTTTTTGATAAATCCAAAACTGTTACCAGGACCTCCAAAACTCAAGAAGCAATTTAAACACTGTGAGGATACTGGTCTTTATGATATGGAGACTGATCAATCCAACCACTTGTGATTACTCATTATTTTAGAATAGGCACAATGTTTATTCACGCATCGACTATTTTCTGATCTCACACTCTCTCATAGATAAAGTGGGTGCTTGCAGTGTGGACACGATAACTATGACAGCTCATGCTCCCATTGATCTGACTGTTGGAATAGGAGAAGAGAAAAATGTTAATGTTGGTGAATGAACACCAGCCTCTTACATGACAAGGTGTTTTGTGAATTCCTTTGAGCCAGAACACACTACAAAACAGGCACATGTGCGAAACAGGTACATGCCTGGGAAGATTTTAAAGCATACATACGTGGAGTAATGATACAACAATCAGCTACTATTAAGAAATTAGATTAACAGAAAATGTATCAACTTGAAACAGAGCTCAAAACTCTGGAGAGGGAATATTGGTCCAATCCTAACAACATTTCTCTGGTAAACCTGACAAAAACTAAATAGGAGCTGAATACTTTATTCAGTAAAAAAGCGGAATATTTCCTGTTCAGGCTGAAGCAGAGATGGTAAGAATCAGGTGAAGGCAGGAAAACTGTTGGCCAGTATCCCATCCCATCCTGGGATACCCAGTGATTTCTATAAAAGGTTTGCAAAGCACCTTAGCAAAGAAATATTGAAAACATTTAACACATTGATTACAAAACATCTGGCTATGAGGGTGAATCATATCATTAAGAAAACCATAAATCCAGACCAGGTGGGATTTGTGAAAGGCAGAACTTCATCTGACAATCTTAAAACGCCTATTGCATGTCATCTGGAAGGCAAAAGATTTGGATGCTTCAGTGGCAGCCTTATCCTTAGACGCAGAGAAAGCCTTTGATAGGGTGGGCTGGGACTACCTGCATTATACTATAAATACATTTGGATTTGGACTAGAGGTTGACCGATTCTGATTTTCCATCGCTGATACCGATAATTGGAGGACCAAAAAAAGCCGATAGCGATTAAATCGGCAGATTTTATATATATATATATACACACATACATACATACAGTGGGGCAAAAAAGTATTTAGTCAGCCACCAATTGTGCAAGTTCTCCCACTTAAAAAGATGAGGCCTGTAATTTTCATCATAGGTACACTTCAACTATGACAGTGCAATGTTTGAAGCACAGCGAAGAGCTGCTGGCAAATGCAGGAAAGTGCTGTTTGAATGAATGCTTACGAGCCTGCTGCTGCCTACCACCGCTCAGTCAGACTGCTCTATCAAATCATAGACTTAATTATATTACGAGCCTTAGGTCATTAATATGGTCAAATCCAGAAACTATCATTTCGAAAACAAAACGTTTATTCCTTCAGTGAAATGCGGAACCGTTCCGTATTTTATCTAACTGGTGGCATCCCTAAGTCTAAATATTGCTGTTACATTGCACAACCTTCAATGTTATGTCATAATTATGTACAATTCTGGAAAATGAATTACGTTCTTTGTTAGGAAGAAATGGTCTTCACACAGTTCGCAACGAGCCAGGCGGCCCAAACTGCTGCATATACCCTGACTCTGCTTGCACAGAACGCAAGAGAAGTGACACAATTTCCCTAGTTAAAAGAATTTCATGTTAGCAGGCAATATTAACTAAATATGCAGGTTTAAAAATATATACTTGTGTATTGATTTTAAAGAAAGGCATTGATGTTTATGGTTAGGTACACATTGGTGCAGCGACAGTGCTTTTTCACAAATGCGCTTGTTAAATCACCCGTTTGGCGAAGTAGTCTATGTTTCAATGATAAATTAACAGGCACCACATCGATTATATGCAACGTAGGACAAGCTAGATAAACTAGTAATATCATCAACCATGTGTAGTTAACTAGTGATTATGTTAAGATTTATTGTTTTTTATAAGATAAGTTTAATGCTAGCTAGCACCTTACCGTGGCTCCTTGCTGCACTCGCATAACAGGTAGTCAGCCTGCCACGCAGTCTCCTCGTTGAGTGCAATGTAATCGGCCATAATTGGTGTCCAAAAATGCCGATTACCGATTGTTATGAACACTTGAAATCGGCCCTAATTAAACCGGCCATTCCGATTAATCGGTCGACCTCTAATTTGGACAGGGCTTTCAGAATATTACTAAATGTATGTACAACCCCAAATCCATAGTAGTCACTAATAGACTACGATCATCTCCATTTTCAGTAGGACGAGGCACGAAACAAGGTGACTGTCTCTCGCCTCTCCTATTTATTATAGCATTAGAACCATTAGCCGAAGCAAAAAATATATGGAGTCAGATTCATAAGAGAGAAATATTCACCTCTGCTTCGTTATGGAACAACCCTAAACTGAAAAATGGGGGACACATGGTTTTCTGGAAAGATTTGTATATAAAGGGGATAAAGAACATCGGTTGTCCATATCATGAAAACTCATTAACTTTTTTGAAGAACTAAGGTCCAAGTAAGTATAATTAACAGAAACAAGACTTTGAGATTGTATGTTCAAGGTAGGCCAGAGTAACAACAAATTCTCTGTACATTCTGATATAAGTGTTAAGATGTACAGTTGAAGTCGGAAGTTCACATACACTAAGTTGACTGTGCCTTTTAAACTGCTTGGAAAATTCCAGAAAATGGATGTCATGGCTTTAGAAGCTTCTAATAGGCTAATTGACATCATTGAGTCAATTGGAGGTGTACGTGTGGATGCATTTCAAGGCCTACCTTCAAACTCAGTGTCTCTTTGCTTGACATCATGGGGAAATCAAAAGAAATCAGCCAAGACCACAGAAAAATAATTGCAGACCTCCACAAGTCTGGTTCATCCTTGGGAGCAATTTACAAATGCCTGAAGGTACCACGTTCACCTGTACAAACAATAGTACGCAGGTATAAACACCATGGGACCACACAGCCGCCATAGCGCTCAGGAAGGAGACGTGTTCTGTCTCCTAGAGATGAATGTACTTTGGTGCGAAAGGTGCAAATCAATCCCAGAACAGCAGCAAAGGACCTTGTGAAGATGCTGGAGGAAACAGCTGCAAAAGTATCTATATCCACATTAAAACGAGTCCTATGTCGACATAACCTGAAAAGCCGCTCAGCAAGGAAGCAGCCACTGCTCCAAAACCGCCATAAAAAAGCCAGACTACGGTTTGCAACCGCACATGGGGACAAAGATTGTACCTTTTGGAGAAATGTTCTCTGGTCTGATGAAACAAAAATAGAACTGTTTGGCCATAATGGCCATAATTTCCTCCTTATGTTTGGAGGAAAAATGGGGAGGCTTGCAAGACAAAGAACACCATCCCAACCGTGAAGCATGGGAGTGGCAGCATCATGTTATGGGGGTGGTTTGCTGCCCGGAGGGACTGGTGCACTTCACAAAATAAATGGCATCATGAGGCAGGAAAATGATGTGGATATATTGAAGCAACATCTCAAGACATCAGGCAGGAAGTTAAAGCTTGGTCGCAAATGGGTCTTCCATATGGACAATGACCCCAAGCATACTTCCAAAGTTGTGTCAAAATGGCTTAAGGACAACAAAGTCAAGGTATTGGAGTGGCCATCACAAAGCCCTGACCTCACTCCTATAGAACATCTGTGGAAAAACTGAAAAAGTATGTGCGAGCAAGGAGGCCAACAAACCTGACTCAGTTACACCAGCACTGTCAGGAGGAATGGGACAAAATTCACCCAACTTATTGTGGGAAGCTTGTGGAAGGCTACCCGAAACATTTGACCCAAGTTAAACAATTTAAAGGCAATGCTATCAAATACTAATTGAGTGTATGTAAACTTCTGACCCACTGGGAATGTGATGCAAGAAATAAAAGCTAAAATAAATCATTCTCTCTGCTATTATTCTGACATTTCACATTCTTAAAATAAAGTGGTGATCCTCCTAACTGACCTAAGACAGGGCATTTTTACTTGGATTAAATGTCAGGAATTGTGAAAAACGGAGTTTAAATGTATTTGGCTTAGGTGCATGTAAACTTCCGACCTCAAATGTAAATTTGCAAAGGATTCTCAAATACCGCAGGGCTTATATATAGCCACCTTATAGGTGGTTTTAATGGAACTTGTAAGGGCTTGAAGGCCGTATGGGAAAAAGACCTGGAGATAATTTTAGAGAGGAGGAATGAGAGATGCCTGGTTCAAACTGATTCAATTTAAAGTGTTCAATAGGATTTACTGGACTCTAACCACAACCAAAAGAGTCACATTGAGACACTGGAGGGAGAAGGACCCTCCCTCATATAAGGAATGGTACATAGACTTGGCAGAAACAGCTTCATATGAAAGATTGATTTATAAAATGTATTGTCAACTCAATAATTTTATTGATATCTGGGGACATTTTCTCTCAGCGATAGAAAGAGAAAACAATGTGTAAAGGCCTGATAGACTACAGACATACAGAGATGACTGGTAGGGGCAGGGATTTTTGTTTTGTTTATTTCGTTTTTCCTTTTGTTATAATAGTTATGCATGAGGGGGCGAAAAATTATAAGAGAGTTTCCTCGTTTTTATTGTGTGTGTGGTGCCGGTCGGGGATTTGGACACACCATTCAAATGAGTGGGTAGGTGAGTCCAGGCTTTTGACTGGTACTGTATATTAATGTCTGCCAATTTATTGTTCAGTGATAAATGTAATTCAATTCCATTGTTATATCGTGAAAACAAAAAACGATTAAATAAAAATAAAAATAATTGGCCATGTGCCTTTGTTTACAAGAATTAAGGAGCGCTCTTGCTCTGTATTGATCCATCTTGTCCTTTTTCCATGAGTCTGTGAGTAACACATGCAGGAATGCTTCTTGCCCTGCAGCCTCAAGCTTGACATGCGCCTTCACACACACAACAGCGACCCAGCTGAAATGTGAGTCCTGAAATCTTCAACATAATCTTGAAAGCATCTCATCTGTTGTTTCACTCTATTGACCATATGAATGTGCATAGTAAGAGTCTGGATATTCTTTTTCTACAGCCCTTGCATGTTGCGGTTATTTATAAATAAAATCCTCACCTAGCCCTTGATTATGACTCTAAGTTCAAGTTCCATTACACATAAGAGTCATTGGAAGAGGGGTCTTCTGTATGTGGAAATTTTGTTAAGAGCCCTGGGGCTTGGTCTGAACAATAACACGCATCGCTTGTGGTACAGTTTGAGAAGCATAAGGATCTTATCTTTCATATCAAAGAGAAATACTTTTCTAAAAACAAAAGGTTGAATTGATACCTTTATAGGGTTTGTGTTCCCACACTACCATATCTCCATGTTACAGCGTGGCTTTACGGAAGACAGAAGGACCACCTGTGCTAATTCGCATGCTCCAAACACCTGGGTGTAACAGAAGAAGGCTGCCAGAAATGTGTTGTCACTGAAAAATACTTTTGGCTGCAACTGTGATAAAGCCGGTTAAAACAGTGAACAAGTAAGTGTGTATTTTGCATTTGTGGAATTATTTTGATGTGATATGAAAGTAGAGGGATTTAAGTTTTTAGAACCGTATGGCAATTTAGAATCAATTTACGTTTAGGTGGAGTATTTGGTTGTTTTGGCTGCCAAAGCAAGTCTACCTCTGAAAATAACATATACCTTGGACCTTAAGGTGTAATGGTAACGTTAGGCTCCTTATGAGCACATCTTGGTCTAGTCCTCATACCATCAGTCATTGCTCGCTTCAATGTGACACTGACAGTGTGGGCATCATGACTATTTACGATTACAACCTTGGGCTGTATATGTTTAATTGGAGAAGAGTTCCCCATCGGCTGCGGCAGTTCAGGTAATGTATAGCTAGCTGGCCATGGTACGACCTTAGTCGCCGCATCTTGATCAGATGCCACTATGAGATACAATACTTACACCTCAGTGAGAGAAACCGGATTGTTTACAGCTTACCACAATATTAGACGTCCTCTTTTGAGCGTTAATGGTGCATTAGTTGCACGAGTAGCTAAATAATTTGAGAGTAAGGGATGACAGGCAACGTTAAGATTAGCTGACGTTAGAATGTGAAATAAGGTCAAAACAATGGCATCCGAGCGCACGTGCTAAAACGAGTGTATCAGCGTGGGTTATGGCTAATAGTCGGACAATATATCAAGTTAGTATTTAGAGAATAGCAATAGAAAAACTCGTATACAATAAAACTTATACATAACGCCGCAAAATAAATGGTCCTACCAAAACCAGACAGGGTCAGTTATGACATTGAATTTAGCTAGCTAATATTAGCTAGTTAGCAAGCTAGCAAAACATCTGTTAAAGGCACATCATCAGGAAGGAGTCCAGACTAACAGCAACTAATAGATAACTAGCTAACTAGACATATTTGAATTGTATCGTTTGCTAGCTAGCTTCATTGCTAGCTAGCTTCATATTCTATTCCATTATGTTAGATACTGTTACAGAGGACTGTATTACTAGCAAGCGATTATTCATGATACTCACCCTCCAGCAAACAGATGAACCAGGGTATCTCTCTGACTCATTCTGTCTCATATTCACAGGACCCGTACGCAGGGCACCACTTTGGGTTGGTAGGAGGGCTGACGACAAAGGAATTTGTAACTTATTGATCACTAGTCCAATGCACCGTGTTGTGGTGGAGGTCAGTTGCTAGCAAAAACGAGTATATGTAACGTTAGCTTCCCAAGCTAATAGTTGCCTTCCCCCGATTAAAAACCTCGCGGTCTCGACAGTAACTTTGCGTCTCTTCTGTGTTAACAGGGATACTATTTTTCTAGTGAATAAATGAAAATCGTTGTGATATACTTATACCCCGACACATTCCTCGCCGTCAAGCCGTGCCACACTGAACGTTACAGCGACATGACAGAATGGTTTTCATCGAAAGGGAAGTCGCAAAACAAAGGCTGTGATTGGCGGATGTGTAGATGTACGTCATTAAATCCCGCCCCGTAACTACCTTTTCACGTGATCAGACTTTGAATGGAAGCTTTGCAAGCTAGTGATACAGCAAGCTTAAATCAAATCGAATAACATTTTTATTGGTCACGAAGTATTTTGCAGATGTTATCGCAGGTGCAGCGAAATGCTTATGTTTCTAGTTCCAAAAGTGCAGCATACCTAACATACAAAACAATACACAGAAATCCAAAACATTGAAATAAAGATATTGTAATGATAAGAAATATCCGAACGAGTAATGTCAGAGTCTGGAATAAATATGTATTTGATGGTGTTAATTTCCGGTCACAATTTTCTTTTTACCCCCTTTTTCTCCCCAATTTCGTGGTATCCAATTGTTAGTAGTTACTAACCTGTCTCATCACTACAACTCCCGTACGGGCTCGGGAGGATCAAAGGTCGAAAGCCATGCGTCCTCCGAAACACAACCCAACCAAGCCGCACTGCTTAACACAGCGCGCATCCAACCCGGAAGCCAGCCGCACCAATGTGTCGGAAGAAACACCGTGCACCTGGCGACCTTGGTTTGCCTGCACTGCGCCCGCCCGCCACAGGAGTCGTTGGTGCGCGATGAGACAAGGATATCCCTACCGGCCAAACCCTCCCTAACGCGGACGACGCGACAGAGACTGGGCGCGAAACCAGAGTCTCTGGTGGCACCGCTAGCGCTGTGATGCAGTGCCCTAGACCACTGCGCCCTTTCCGGTCACAACTTGTAGACTTGTTTATGTGCTGCTGTGCGTTTTGTTGCTAACCTTAACGTAAACTCACCCCATTCCGTACAAATGTGCGTAACCGCGGCATTCAAACGAGGCTGCAATGAAAACGAATGGGACTGTGTTGGCATCAAAATCCGGGGTGTGAAACTACGTTTCGATTCAGCGTTGATTGACATGGTGATGGGCTAACAGTATTGGAGAAAAGATTAAAAAACGAACCCCTCTGATGCTGTACGTTACATCGTGACGTGTCACTACGTACAGCGCGCATTTGCAACTCATTTTGTGCCCGTACAGCCTCTTTCCACCAGGGGTAGCCCTTCTCTCGCAGATTAAAATCATGCTTAACCATATACACTTGTAAGAAAACGTCATTATTTTTGTCTAAATTAATATAATTATTGCTAATATTAAACTAATATTTCATGACTAGGGTGCCAATTGCATTTTTTTGCGAGTCATTGCTGCGAGCCATCATGACACTCAAAAGCCGGAACAGCTGCAGTTCACTTGTGAGGCTAACGTTAGCGCAGCCCTAAACGCCTCTTCAAATTCGACACAAACCTTCAAACAGGTATGTGATGAGACATTACATAAACTCTTTACGTTTTATTTACATTTTAAAGTTGATTAGTTGGACAAATCGGGTGAAAAAACTGTTTTCTTCACACAACATATTTCCCTCTTTCAAGATCACTTCGTAGCCTTCGCTCCCCACCCACCATTTTTAAAAAGACCCGATGGAGCTCATTGTCTTGTTGAATTATGCAGAGATGGGCATCATGAATGTCTCGTCATTAATTTAGTTGGAAAGGGGAGAAATTGTGCTTTACATTGGTATTGATATTACAGTCGATCTGGAAGTATTACGTTTTTTGGGGCGCAAAAATAAGGTCAATTGTACGGACCAAGGCGATGTACAAAAGTGAGTGAGTTTACGTTACTTTGCTACCTGGCAACTTTACTGTTTTTACTTTTTAACTACCGTTTATATTTTTAGTTTTTCCCTCGCTCGACTATTTTCATTCATCTTTTTCACTCCGGACGCTTTATCGGGACGTGGTTCGTCAGGACCTCCACCAGCCGAAGCTAAATAGTAACATTAACATGATGCCTTCTAATTGCAGTCGCTATACTCACAATATACAGGAGAACGTTCGCCTTATGGCGATAGCTGTGCTGCAAGCCCAGCTTCAGACGCAATCGTTAGGCAAGGGCAATTTAAGTGTAGGAAAGGATGAAACAGCGTCTGTGCCACCAGTAAGTACAGCTAGTAGTATAAATCCCCTCGCACAGTCCCCGCAGCCGGACAATTTTCTCATGGCTTCTGGAAGGAAATGCTGTAGGAATGCTCAACCGGTGTCGCTCATTCAGCCGACAAAAACTTTCAACCGGTTCTCCCCATTAAGCAGCGAGTCAGAGGCCGATCCTTCTCTGTTCTCTACTCCTCCCGTTACGGGGTCTGAATGGGCAAAACAAAGTGGTAAGTGCCTTTGAACGTTACGCCGAAGCCTCCCACCATTAGCTCTGACAAATTGAAAACCCTGGTCATTGGCGACTCAATTACCCGCAGTATTAGACTTAAAACGAACCATCCAGCGATCATACACTGTTTACCAGGGGGCAGGGCTACCGACGTTAAGGCTAATTTGAAGATGGTGCTGGCTAAAGCTAAAACTGGCGAGAATAGGGATATTGTTATCCACGTCGGCACCAACGATGTTAGGATGAAACAGTCAGAGGTCACCAAGCGCAACATAGCTTCAGCGTGTAAATCAGCTAGAAAGATGTGTCGGCATCGAGTAATTGATGTTGGCCCCCTCCCAGTTAGGGGGAGTGATGAGCTCTACAGCATAGTCTCACAACTCAATCGCTGGTTGAAAACTGTTTTCTGCCCCTCCCAAAAGATAGAATTTGTAGATAATTGGCACTCTTTCTGGGACTCACCCACAAACAGGACCAAGCCTGGCCTGTTGAGGAGTGACGGACTCCATCCTAGCTGGAGGGGTGCTCTCATCTTATCTACAAACATAGACAGGGATCTAACTCCCCTAGCTCCACAATGATATAGGGTGCAGGCCAGGCAGCAGGCTGTTAGCCAGCCTGCCAGCTTAGTGGAGTCTGCCACTAGCACAGTCAGTGTAGTCAGCTCAGCTATCCCCATTAAGACCGTGTCTGTGCCTCGACCTAGGTTAGGCAAAACTAAACATGGCGGTGTTCTCCTTAGCAATCTCACTGGAATAAAGACCTCCATTCCTGCCATTATTGAAAGAGATTGTGATACCTTACATCTCAAAATAGGGCTACTTAATGTTAGATCCCTCACTTCAAGGCAGTTATAGTCAATGAACTAATCACTGATCATAATCTTGATGTGATTGGCCTGACTGAAACATGGCTTAAGCCTGATGAATTTACTGTGTTAAATGAGGCCTCACCTTCTGGTTACACTAGTGAACATATCCCCTGCACATCCCGCAAAGGCGGAGGTGTTGCTAACATTTACGATAGCAAATTTCAATAAAAAAATTTAAAAAGACGTTTTTGTCTTTTGAGCTTCTAGTCATGAAATCTATGCAGCCTACTCAATCACTTTTTATAGCTACTGTTTACAGGCCTCATGGGCCGTATACAGTGTTCCTCACTGAGTTCCCTGAATTCCTATCGGACCTTGAAGTCATGGCAGATAATATTCAAATTTTTGGTGACTTTAATATTCACATGGAAAAGTCCACAGACCCAGTCCAAAAGGCTTTCGGAGCCATCATTGACTCAGTGGGTTTTGTCCAACATGTTTCCGGACCTACTCACTGCCACAGTCATACTCTGGACCTAGTTTTGTCCTGTGGAATAAATGTTGTAGATCTTAATGTTTTTCCTCATAATCCTGGACTATCGGACCACCATTTTATTACGTTTGCAATTGCAACAAATAATCTGCTCAGACCCCAACCGAGGATCATCAAAAGTTGTGCTATAAATTCTCAGACAACCCAAAGATTTCTAGATGCTCTTCCAGACTTCCTCCGCCTACTCAAGGACGTCAGAGTACAAAAATCAGTTAACCACCTAACTGAGGAACTCAATTTAACCTTCCGCAATACCCTAGATGCAGTCGCACCCCTAAAAACAAAAAATATTTGTCATAAGAAACTAGCTCCCTGGTATACAGAAAATACCCAAGCTCTGAAGCAAGCTTCCAGAAAATTGGAACGGAAATGGCGCTACACCAAACTGGAAGTCTTCCGACTAGCTTGGAAAGACAGTACTGTGCAGTATCGAAGAGCCCTCACTGCTGCTCCTATTTTTCCAACTTAATTGAGGAAAATAAGAACAATCGCCCCAAAAAATTCATACTGTCGCAAAGCTAACTAAAAAGCAGCATTCCCCAAGAGAGGATGGCTTTCACTTCAGCAGTGATAAATTCATTAACTTCTTTGAGGAAAAGATCATGATCATTAGAAAGCAAATTACGGACTCCTCTTTAAATCTGCGTATTCCTCCAAAGAGCAGTTGCCCTCCCGGGTGGCGCAGTGGTCTAGAGCACTGCATCGCAGTGCTAGCTGCGCCACCAGAGTCTCTGGGTTCACGCCCAGGCTCTGTCGCAGCCGGCCGCAACCGGGAGGTCCGTGGGGCGACGCACAATTGGCATAGCGTCGTCCGGGTTAGGGAGGGTTTGGCCGGTAGGGATATCCTTGTCTCAGTATGTAAAATGTAATAAAAAATGTATGCACTCTACTGTAAGTCGCTCTGGATAAGAGCGTCTGCTAAATGACTAAAATGTAATGTAATGTAAAATGTTGTCCTGAGTCTGCACAACTCTGCCAGGACCTAGGATCAAGGTAGACACTCAAGTTTTTTAGTAGTATATCTCTTGACAAATTGATGAAAATAATCATGGCCTTTAAACCTTCAAGCTGCATACTGGACCCTATTCCCGCCCCTCCTCCACCCCCCCACCCCCCCCATTCCAGGGGTGCCTCCCACCTGACGGGCTGGCTGAGGCGTGGAGCCCAACATGCCGGCTGAGGCGTGGAAGCCCAACAGGCCGGCTGAGGCGTGGAAGCCCAACAGGCCGGCTGAGGCGTGATGTGGGATGGGAGCCTGATGAGCCTGCTGAGGTGTGGGAGCACAACGAGCGGGCTGAGGCGTGGAAGCCTGATGAGCTGGCTGAGGCGTGGGAGCCCAACGAGACGGCTGAGGCATTACGTGGGATGGGAGCGTGCCGAGCCAACCGAAGCAAGGAAGCCTCTCGAGCCAGCTAAGGTCTGGAAGCCCAACGAGCCAGCTGAGGCACTCCCGGTTCCTCCGGCAGCGGCATCCAGACCCGACATCACCAGCAAAAACAAAAAACTCCCTGATGCTTCACATTGTGGTGTCAGCATTCTGCAAGGACAGACGCTGGGAGACGAGAAGCAAGTACAGGGAGTGAAAATGTAATAAAACCCGACAAGAAACAAACAAGGACAGCGTCTGGACATGGAAAACATAACGACCTCGATGCTGACACGGGGAACAAACAGAGGAGCAGACAGATATAGAGGGGCAATCAACAAAGTAATGGAGTCCAGGTGAGTCCAGTATTGCGCAGATGAGTGTAATGATGGTGACAGGTGTGCGTAATGAAGTGCCGCCTGGCGCCCTCGAGTGCCAGGGAGGGGGAGCGGGAGCAGGCGTGACAATATACACCGAGTATACAAAACATTAAGAACACCTGCTCTTTCCATGACATAGACTGACCAGGTAAATCGAGGTGAAAGCTATGATCCCTTATTGATGTCACTTGTTATATCCACTTATCAGTTTAGATGAAGGGGAGGAGATCGGGTAAAGAAGGATTTTTAAGCCTTGAGACAATTGAGGCATGGATTGTGTATGTGTGCCATTCAGAGGGTGAATGGGCAAAACAAAGTGGTAAGTGCCTTTGAACGGGATGTGGTAGTAGGTGCTAGGAGCACTGGTTTGTGCCAAGAACTGCAACACTGCTGGGTTTTTCATGCTCAACAGTTTCCCTTGTGTATCAAGAAAGGTCCTTTCCCAAAGGACATTTTGCCAACTTGACACAACTATGGGACGCATTGGAGTCACCATGGGCCAGTATCCCTGTGGAATCCTTTCAACACCTTGTAGAGTCCATGCCCTGACAATTGAGGTTTTTCTGAGGGCAAAAGGGAGTGCAACCAAATATTAGGAAGCCGTTCCTAATGTTTTGGATATTCAGTGTATTCATACTGTACATACATATTTACAAACACTGTGTGATTTTAATGCCCTGATTCCTATAGGTAAATTATTCCAGTTAGTTGGCCTTTGTATCTGAAAGATCTTACTCCAAGATCTTACTCATGATGTACCATTGGAATTAGTCATTTCTGCTGTTGTCCAAATGGGTAGTGTGTGTCTTGTAAAGTTAGGTGTTCCAGGGATATTTCAGTTGATACATTTAAAAAATAACTTGGTACCAATGCAGTTGTCTTCTGTTTGGGAGTGACAGTCAACTTAGTGATTATATATAATGATGTGTCTTATAATGGCATCTAAAGTATATACATATGAAGTAGGTAAAACAATATGTTAACATTATTAAGGTGACTAGTGTTCAATGACCATGTACATAGGGCAGCAGTCTCTAAGGTGCAGGGTAGAGTACCGGATGGTAGCCAGCTAATAACAGTGACTAAGTTCAGGGCAGGGTACTGTGACACCGTGTGCTATTGATGTCCTGGAGGACAGGCAGTGTTCCCCCAGTGATGCGTTGGGCTGTCTGCACCACCCTCTGGAGAGCCCTGTGGTTATGGACGGTGCAATTGCTGTACCAGGCGGCGATACAGCCCAACAGGATGCTCTCAATGGTGCATCTGTAGAAGTTTGTGAGGGTCTTAGGGGCCAAGCCAAATTTCTTCAGCCTTCTGAGGTTGAAGAGGCGCTGTTGTGCCTTTTTGACCACACTGTCTATGTGAATGGACCATTTCAGGTTACCAGTGATGTGCACGCCGAAGAACTTGGAGCTTTTCACCCTCTCCACTGCGGCCCCGTCAATGTGGATGGGGGCGTGCTCTCTCTGCTATCTCCTGAAGTCCATGATCAACTCCTTTTTTTGATGATGTTGAGGTAGAGGTTATTTTCCTGGCAACACTCTGCCAGGGCCCTTACCGCCTCCCTGTAGGCTCTCTCGTCATTGTTGGTAATCAGGCCTACTACTGTGGTGTCGTCAGCAAACTTGATGATTGAGTTGGAGACGTGCGAGGCCACGCAGTCATGGGTGAACAGGTACTACAGGAAGGGCTTGAGCAAGCACCCTTGTGGAGCCCCCATGTTGATGATCAGCACGGCGGAGGTGTTGTTGCCTATCTTCATCACCGGGGGTTGGCCCATCAGGAAGTCAAGGACCCAGTTGCACAAGGCAGGGTTCAGAACCCTGAGCTGTAGTCGACGGTATTCGTCATGTCCAGATGGGATAGGGCAGTGTGCAGTGTGATGGCGAATGCGTCATCCGTGGATCTGTTGGGGCGGTATACAAATTGAAGTGGGTCTAGGGTGTCCGTTTAAAAATATATATATTTCACCTTTATTTAACCAGGTAGGCCAGTTGAGAACAAGTTCTCATTTACAACTTCAAACTGGCCAAGATACAGCAAAGCAGTGCGACACAAACAACAACACAGAGTTACACATGGAATAAACAAATGTACAGTCAATAACACAATTGAAAAGTCTATATACACTGTGTGCAAATGAGGTAAGATTAGGGAGGTAAGGCAATAAATAAGCCGTAGTGGCAAAGTAATTACAATATAGCAATTAAACACTGGAGTGATAGATGTGCAGAAGATGAATTGGCAAGTAGAGATACTGGGGTGCAAAGGAGCAAAAAAAACAAAAGAACAATATGGGGATGAGGTAGCTGGATGGGCTATTTACAGATGGGCTCAGTACAGGTGCAATGATCTGTGAGCTGCTCTGACAGCTGGTGCTTAAAGTTAGTAAGGGAGATATGAGTCTCCAGCTTCAGTGATTTTTGCAATTCGTTCCAGTCATTGGCAGCAGAGAACTGGAAGGAAAGGCGGCCAAAAGAGGAATTGGTTTTGTGGGTGACCAGTGAGCTGAGATAAGGCAGGGCTTTACCTAGCAAAGACTTATAGATGACCTGGAGCCAGTGGGTTTGGCGACAAATATGAAGTGAGGGCCAGCCAACAAGAGCATACAGGTCGCAGTAGTGGGTAGTATATGGGGCTTTGGTGACAAAACGGATGGCACTGTGATAGACTGCATCCAGTTTGCTGAGTAGAGTGTTGGAGGCTATTTTGTAAATGACATCGCCGAAGTCAAGGATCGTTAGGATAGTCAGTTTTACGAGGGTATGTTTGGCAGCATGAGTGAAGGATACTTTGTTGCGGAATAGGAAGCCGATTCTAGATTTAATTTTGGATTGGAGATGCTTAATGTGAGTCTGGAAGGAGAGTTTACAGTCTAACCAGACACCTAGGTATTTGTAGTTGTCCACATATTCTAAGTCAGAGCCGTCCAGAGTAGTGATGCTGGACAGGCGGGCAGGTGCGGGCAGTGATTGATTGAATATCATGCATTTAGTTTTACTTGCATTTAAGAGCAGTTGAAGGCCACGGAAGGAGAGTTGTATGGCATTGAAGCTCATCTGGAGGTTAGTTAACACAGTGTCCAAAGAAGGGCCAGAGTTATACAGAATGGTGTCGTCTGCGTAGAGGTGGATCAGAGAATCACCAGCAGCAAGAGCGACATCATTGATGTATACAGAGAAGAGAGTCGGTCCGAGAATTGAACCCTGTGGCACCCCCATAGAGACTGCCAGAGGTCCGGACAACAGGCCCTCCAATTTGACACACTGAACTCTGTCAGAGAAGTAGTTGGTAAACCAGGCGAGGCAATCATTTGAGAAACCAAGGCTATCGAGTCTGCCAATAAGAATGTGGTGATTGACAGAGTCGAAAGCCTTGGCCAGGTCGATGAATAAGGCTGCACAGTATTGTCTTTTATCGATGGTGGTTATGATATCGTTTAGGACCTTGATGTTGGCTGAGGTGCACCCATGACCAGCTCGGAAACCAGATTGCATAGCGGAGAAGGTTTGGTGGGATTCAAAATGGTCGGTGATCTGTTTGTTAACTTTCGAAGACCTTAGAAAGGAAGGGTAGGATAGATATAGGTCTGTAACAGTTTGGGTCTAGGGTGTCTTCCCCCTTTGAAGAGGGGGATGACCGCGGAAGCTTTCAAATCTTTGGGGATCTCAGACGATACGAAAGAGAGGTTGAACAGGCTCGTAATAGGGGTTGCAACAATTGCGGCAGATCATTTTAGAAAGAGGGTCCAGATTGTCTAGCCAGGCTGATTTGTAGGGGTCCAGATTTTGCAGCTCTTTTAGAACATCAGCTATCTGGATTTGGGTGAAAGGGAAATGAGGGGGAGAGCTTGGGCAAGTTGCTGTGGGGGGTGCAGGGCTGTTGACCGGGGTAGGGGTAGCCAGGTGGAAAGCATGGCCAGCCGTAGAAAAATGCTTATTGAAATTCTAGATTTTCGTGGATTTATCGGTGGTGACAGTGTTTCCTAGCCTCAGTGCAGTGGGCAGCTGGGAGCAGGTGATCTTATTCTCCATGGACTTTACAGTGTCCAAGAACTTTTTGGAGTTTGTGCTCCAAGATGCAAATTTCTGTTTGAAAAAGCTAGCCTTTGTTTTCCTAACTGCCTGTGTATATTGGTTCCTATCTTTCCTGAAAAGTTGCATATCGCGGGGGCTATTCGATGCTAATGCAGTATGCCACAGGATGTTTTTGTGCTGGTCAAGGGCAGTCAGGTCTGGAGTGAACCAAGGGCTATATTTGTTCCAGTTTTTCTTTTAATTGAATGGGGCATGCTTATTTAAGATGGTGAGGAAAGCACTTTTAAAGAATAACCAGGCATCCTCTACTGACGTAATGAGGTCAAGATCCTTCCAGGATACCCGGGCCAGGTCGATTAGAAAGGCCTGCTCGCTGAAGTGTTTTAGGGAGCGTTTGACAGTGATGAGGGGTAGTCGTTTGACGGCAGACTCATTACGGACGCAGGCAATGAAGCAGTGATCGCCCAAGATCCTGGTTGAATACAGCAGAGGTATATTTGGAGGGCAGGTTAGTCAGGATGATGATATCTATTAGGGTGCCCGTGTTTACGGATTTGGGGTTGTACATGGTAGAGGTCCTTAACTGATCTTTAACTAGCCTCTCAAAGCACTTCATGATGACAGAAGTGAGTGCTACTGGGCGATAGTCATTTAGTTAAGTTACCTTCGCTTTTTCGGGTACAGGAACAATGGTGGACATCTTGAAACATGTGGGGACAACAGACTTTAATAGGTAGAGATTGAATATGTACATAAACACTCCAGCCAGCCGGTCTGCACATGCTTTGAGGATGCGTCTTGGGATGCCGTCTGGGCGGCAGCCTTGCGAACGTTAAATGTCTTACGCACGTCAGCCACAGAGAACAAGAGCTCGCAGTCCCCGCGAGCGTCGGTGGCCCGTGTCAGCGCCTCAGTGTTTTCCTTGAAGCGGGCGAAGAAGGTGTTTAACTTGTCTGGAGTGAGGCGTTGGTGTCCGCGACATGGCTGGCTTTCCCTTTATAATCCGTGATTGTCTGGAGTCCCTGCCACATACGTTGAATTACGACTCCACTTTGTCCATGTATTGTTGTTTTGCCTCGTTGATTGCCTAATGGAGGGCATAGCTGGTCTGTTTGTACACATCCATGTCCCTGAACTGCTGCAACTCCTATTCTTTGTAAGTGCGTAACTGACATGAACATTGAAGTTGAAATGCAGGGTAGTTCTTATTTAGAATGAGTATGTATCAGGCTTGTGATGCCTATGATTTAGAGGTAGGTGAAAGCAAAGAGAACTTCTTGAGTAAGGAGAAAGATCACTAAAGTGAAATGTTATGCATGTCAGTGTTTTGCAATGTAATATCCTTCTTACCGCATTCTTGAAGTTAGTGGTTGGAAAGTAAGTCTGACTGTGTGGTCCTATGTAAACATTTCAGATGCACTACTACCAACCAAAACAACATGGCTACCTTGAAAAGGTCCTTGTTGTAGTGGCCAGTGAGAAAAAAGGACAACCTTGGCATCATTTACCAAGAGTTCAGCTCAGAGGGAGTGTCATTCACACAAACACACAATAATATTGATCTCCCTCATGGAACTCTGTTATGTAACCAACTAGGATATTTTGCACATAAAACAAACACAACGTGGGCTTTGGGAATAAGTATATGCTGGTAGCATGCAACTTATGCATGTGTAGGATGAATTGGGACATTGGTGACCACAACGTTGGTATAGCATGCTAAAATTGATTTAGCCTCTATTTGTTTGTTTGTGTGTGCGTGCGGAAGTTAACTGTATCTGGGAGGTGACTTGAGCCATCCTGGCATTAAGGAGAAAATGCAATGTTCTCATTTGAGCTAGAGAATGAAATGAATACGCCACTTGGTTTTATAACACAAGGCCAGATCATGTGCCTTATGGTGCTCTATGCTAATCACCTTACTGACTGACTGCTTTCAGAGAGAGAGAGAGAGAGAGAGAGAGAGAGAGACCTTCTATGCTATCGAGAGGAACATAAAATTTGACATACCAATTAGGATCTGGCTAAAAATACTTAGATTCTATAACTGAGTTATAGAACCCATTGCCATTTATGGTTGTGAGGTCTGGGGTCTGCTCACCAATCAATAATTCACAAAATGGGACAAACACCAAATTGTGACTCTGCATGCAGAATTCTGCTAAAATATCCTCCGTGTACAACGTAAAACCCCTGTAACGTCTGCTTCCAACTCACACTCTAAAAACCCGTAGATCCACTGAACGCAGCTCACTTTCCAGGCCACTTTCCAGCTCATACTCTCAAACACATAGATCCCCTGAACGCAGCTCACTCTCCAGATCCCAATCACCTGAATTCTGATCACCTGTTCACACACCTGTATGTCATTGTCACACAGTATTTAGTTCAGTTCTTTGCACCCCATCATTGTGAGGTATTGTTTGTTTTGTGACACACTTCTATTTGGAGCGTTGGTTTTTCGTGATTTATGCCTTACTAACGATGCCTATTCCCTGCCTGTACTTTAGCCTATCGGATTTCATGTTATCAACCTATTGCCTGATCTCCCAGATGACATTACTAGCCTTTTCCTGGGTCTCTGTTCACAAACACAAACAGACCCCACGGAGCCCCAGGACAGCAACACAATTAGACACAGCCAAATCATGAGAAAACAAAAAGATAATAACTTGACACATTAGAAAGAATTTACCAAAAAACAAAGCAAACTAGAATGCTATTTGGCCCTAAACAGAGGGTACACAGTGGCAGAATACCTAACCACTGTGACTGACCCAAAATGAAGGAAATATTTGATGATGTACAGACTCAGTGAGCATAGCCTTGCTATTGAGAAAGACTGCAGAAGGCAGACCTGGCTCTCAATAGAATGTAATAATCCTTTCCCTGTAGGCTTAGCGAGATAGGGAGGTGTATCCTGACTTTCTTATGCTGTGTGTGAACATCACACATCCTCTGGACTTGTAATACAGTTCCAAAACTGGCATAGAGCCAAAGGGAGAGCTTGAGAATTTGTTCCCATCATCAGAATAAGATTACAGCTTCCTAGTCTTTCTGCCAAGACTCACTACGATATCCCATGATCTTCCCCAGTGTTTTGGGAATACACTGTAACCAGTGTGTGGATGTGGGTACAGTGTAGTAGTTCTCTTAGGGCTCTTGGTCTAAAAAGGAATCTATGGCTTCTGCCATTTTTGGGCCTTCCTCTGACACCACCTGATATAATTTTTTATTGAACCTTTATTTAACTAGGCAAGTCAGTTAAGAACAAATTCTTATTTACAATGATGGCCTACCGGGGAACAGTGGGTTAACTGCCTTGTTCAGGGGACAAACAACAGATTTTTACCTTATCAGCTCAGGGATTCAATCCAGCAACCTTTTGGTTACTGGCCCAACACTCTAACCACTAGGCTACTTGCCGCACCTAAATGATATAGATGTCCTGACAGGGAGCTCGGCCCTAGTGATGTGCTGGACTGTTCGCACCACCCTCTGTAGCGCTTAGCGGTTGAGCGCGGTGCAGTTGCCATACCAAGCGGTGATGCAGCCAGTCAAGATGCTCTCAATGGTGCAGCTGTATAACTTTTTGAGGATCTGAGTGCCCATGCCAATTCTTCTCAGCCTTCTGAGGGGGAAGAGGAGCTGTCGTGCCCTCTTCGCAACTGTGTGGGTGTGTGTGGATCACTTGAAGCTCTTCACCCGCTCCACTACAGCCCTGTCGATGTGGATGGGGGCGTGCTTGCCTCCCTATTTCCTGTAGTCCACGATCAGCTCCTTGGTCTTACTGACGTTGAGGGAGAAGTTGTTCAAATAAAGCAATTCACTGTTAAATGCCATTACAGTACTGGATAGAGTAAATATACGCTTAACTCCTCACTCAATGATAAAACAGATGCATCTGGATGTAAAATAGCAATCTACAGTATTGTCACCAACAGTCAGTCTAATAGCCTTTGTGACATAAAGTCATGTGCTTGTATTGATCTAGTGTCAGACACAACTTGGCAGGGATGACCAGTTTGTTTCAGAAGTCAAAATGATCAAACCAGATGTATCATGAGAACCCACAGCTCTTCACAAGTGTTGGGGCTCCTGTGTGGTGCAGTGGTCTAAGACACTGCATCTCAGTGCATGAGGCATCACTGTGGTATCTGGTTCAAATCCACGCTGCAGCACTTCCGGCCGTGATTGGGTGGCACACAATTGGACCATTGTTGGCCGGGGTAGACTGTCATTGTAAGTAAGAATTTGTTCCTAACTGACTTGCCTAGTTAAATAACATTCCCTGAACCAGTGTTGTTGGTCTACTCTAGACACATGTTACTCATAAATATTTTTTTAAATAGGATCTTTAGCTCTCTGTCCAAATCAAATTTTATTGGTCACATACACATGGTTAGCAGATGTTAATGCGAGTGTAGCAAAATGCTTGTGCTTCTAGTTCCGACAATGCAGTAATATCTAGCTAGTAATCTGACAAATTCACAACAACTATCTTATACACACAAATGTACATATAAATATATGGATGAGCGATGGTCGTGCGGCATAGGCAAGATGATATGGTATAGAATAGAATACAATATATACATATGAGATGAGTAGTGTAGGAAATGTACACATTATTAAAGTGGCGTTATTTAAAGTGACTAGTGATACCTTTATTAAGTCCAATTATTAAAGTGGCCAGAGATTTTAGTCTGTATGTTGGCAGCAGACTCTCTATGTTAGTGATGGCTGTTTAACAGTCTGATAACCTGAGATAGAAGCTGTTTTTCAGTCTCTCGGCCCCCGCTTTGATGGACCTGTACTGACCTCGCCTTCTGGATGATAGCGGGGTGAACAGGCAGTGGCTCGGGTGCTTGTTGTCCTTGATGATCTTTTTGGCCTTCCTGTGACATCGAGTGCTGTAGATGTCCTGGAGGGCAGGTAGTTTGCTCACCGATAATATACATCAATATTATTGTCCGAAGCTATGCGGAACATATCCCAGTCCACGTGATCGAAGCAATCTTGAAGCGTTGAATCCGATTGGTCAGACCAGCGTTGGATGGACCTGAGCATGGGCGTTTCCTGTTTTAGTTTTTCTCCCTGCCAATAGCAGGGGGAGCAATAAAATGGAGTCATGATCAGATTTGCCAAATGGAGGACATGGGAGGGCTTAGTATGCATCGCGGAAGTTAGAGTAGCAGTGATCCAGAGTGCTACCAAATCGTGTCGCGCATTCAATGTGCTGATAGAATTTAGGAAGAATTGTTCTCAGATTAGCTTTGTTAAAATCCCATGCTACAATAAATGCCTCACATAATTATGTGTCCTCACATAATACAATGTCTTTAACTGAAATAAAATGACAATTGAATGATAAACAATGCTCTAAAATTGGTTTGCCAGAAGTTAGTTTCAGTTCACTATGGTTGACGTTCCTCCAGCTGACTGAAGAGAAGGGAACGTCTAGGTTCCTTTTCCCGCTATATTTGGGAGAGGTGAGTTGTGTCAGTGTGTCGACCATATTAGGGTGCTCCATGTTAGGAGCACCCTAACATAGATAATTGATTTGGGGAATACCTGGGAAGGCCCATGTGTGTAAAGTAGCTGAGGTGTGTTTGTGTCACATCCACCATATAAGGAGACTGTCACGGCATGGAGGGATATCCTTACAGCCAGTGTTGGGATCCTCATATTTTACAGGTATGTCTTTGTTCATGTAAATTTGTGGAAATGCTTTGGACATTAATAACGTGCTTTTCTGTTAAAAATGTTGTCTAGACCTAATACTGAGCTGAATCATTCTTATACTGTAAATTATTTCTTGAACTCCTTACCATTTCACCAAATTTGGAACTTAACCTTTCACCCAATTCTCTATATTACCACCTCACCTTACGTATTAACTAACCTGTACCTTCAAGTACAGGTTGATTTGGAAAACTTTCCTGATCACTTACTCTTTTGAAAATGTGTTTTTCTTGAACCAGAGATATGTCTGCAGAGACAATGATCAATGATCAACTAATATCTCTAGCCAGTTGGCTCCTGAACCTCTCTTTGAACTGACCTTCATACCGAGCAGCTGCTGTTAATATATCTGTGTGTATTTTACAGTGTGTGTGTGTGTTTGTGTGTGCACCAGTGGCAATGTTAAACTTTAACCCTTCGCAGGTGCTGGGTTTTTCCTCATGCCACATATGGTACTGGTTGACCTGGAAGAAAGGGGTCCTTTCCCAGCATTCTCTGCTGCTCACGTGTGTCTGGGCACCCAGACCCAGACTGAACCACAGTGACATGAGAGTTAAAAGTACACACTGTAGTTTGAAGAATTTGTGGAGGCCTCCAAATGATGAAAAAATAAAATGGGTCACGGCAATTCCATGGTAACGGAATTACGCTGAGACTCAGAAAACATTGATTCTTAATTGTAAAGTGAAGAAACGGAGTCTCAGCGTAACTCCATTACCATGGAAAATGACCTTGGTAAGATGTCAAGTAAATGCATTCTAATGGTAAGAGATGTCTAAGTAAGATGAGCCCAGACCTGACACAGACCAGAAACTGCCCTGGATCCAGAGTTTCCAGCGCTTCCCATTCAAGATCGGATCCGGAGGTACCTACGTCTTCGTCCTCTGTTCTGTCTCCCTCTCCGGTGGCTTCTACCTCGGGTTCAGATCCTCGGAGCTCCCAACCTTATCAGACCGTGAGGCTGCCTGAGAAACCGGCCCATTCAACATCACCAGCTGTCATCATAGGCAGCTCTATGGTGAGAAACCTCTCGGTCCCCAAGGCAAAAACCCTGTGCTACCCAGGAGCACGAGTACAGAACATCACAAGGCTGCTTCCTACTGTTCTACCACACATGCTGGGAGCTGACACTGCCGTAGTCCATGTGGGGTCAAACGACATCAGGAGGGCTAACTCTGAACATTTTATAATTGATTTTAAAGAACTGATTTTAGCATTAAAAGACTCCAAAAAACTGCCAATCATTTCAGGTCCAGTACCATCGTTGGGCCGCGGGTGTGAAAGATTCAGCAGACAGCTGGCATTACACATCTGGCTAAAAGACTACCGTAGCTCTGCTGGAGTCACTTTTATAGATAACTTTGACACCTTCTGGAAACAGAAGACACACTACAGGAATGACGGAGTCTATCCAAATCATCTTGGCTCCTGGACTCCTGGACGCATTTCAAGGCTGCGTTGAAACAGGATTTATCAATGACCCAAGATCAGCTCAGTTAATCCCTACCATTGTGACAATGAGTCGTCATAATGCGGCATCAAATGTACATTACCCTAGGGGCGTTGGCAGACACAATGTAAATAACTTAATTTATGTCCCCCTAATTGCCCTGAATACCTCTGTTGATCCTACAGCTATTGTATGCAGTAATCATCATGATCCAGAGTTACACTGTTAGCACTGAGGCGTGAATGTGTGAAATGCTTGATAGTGTATGTGATGTCAACAGAATAGTATATTTTCTGGGTGATTTAAATATTGACTGGCTCTCATCAACCTGCCCACTCAATAAATAACTTCAAACTGTAAGCAGTGCCTGCAACCTGGTTCAGGTTGTCAGTCAACCTACCAGGGTAGTTACAAACATCACAGGAATGAAATCATCAACATGTATTGATCACATATTTACTAATGCTGCAGAAATTTGCTTTAAAGCAGTATCTAAATCCATAGGATGTAGTGATCACAATATAATAGCCATATCGAGGAAAACCAAAATTCCAAAGGCTGGCCCTAATATAGTGTACAGTGGCAAGAAAAAGTAGGTGAACCCTTTGGAATTAACCAAGTTATGCAGAAATCCAGGTATCAAATGTAATCTGATCTTCATCTAAGTCAGAATAATAGACAAACATAGTGTGCTTAAAAAACTAATAACAGACAAATTATTGTATTTTTCTTGTCTATATTGAATACATAATTTAAACATTCACAGTATAGGATGGAAAAAGTATGTGAACCCCTAGGCTATTAACTTCTCCAAAAGCTAATTGGAGTCAGGAGTCAGCTAACCTGGAGTCCAATCAAAGAGACAAGATTGTAGATGTTGGTTAGAGCTGCCCTGCCCTGTAAAAAACACTCACAAACCTTTAGTTTGCTATTCACAAGAAGCATTGCCTGATGTGAACCATGCCTCAAACAAAAGAGATCTCAGAAGACCTAAGATTAAGAATTGTTGACTTGTATAAAGCTGGGAAGAGTTACAAAAGTATCTCTAAAATATTTGATGTTCATGAGTCCACGGTAAGACAAATAGTCTATAAATGGTGAAAGTTCAGCACTTTTGCTACTCTCCCTAGGAGTGGCCGACCTGCAAAGATGACTGCAAGAGCACAGCGCGGAATGGTCAATGAGGTTAAGAAGAATCCTAGAGTGTCAGCTAAAGACTTACAGAAATCTCTGGAACATGCTAACATCTCTGTTGACGAGTACACGATATGTAAAACCCTAAACAAGAATGGTGTTCATGGGAGGACACCATGGAAGAAGCCACTGCTGTCCAAAAAGAACTTTTCTGCACGTCTGAAGTTTGCAAAAGTGCACCTGGATATTCCACAGCGCTACTGGTAAAATATTCTGTGGACAGATGAAACTATAGTTGAGTTGTTTGGAAGGAACACACAACACTATGTGTGGAGAACAAAAAGCACAGCACACCAACATCAAAACCTCATCCCAACTGTAAAGTATGGTGGAGGGAGCATCATGGTCTGGGGCTGCCTCAGGGCCTGGACAGCTTGCTATCATCAACGGAAAAATGAATTCCCAAGTTTATCAAAACATTTTGCAGGAAAATGTTAGGCTATCTGTCCGCCAATTGAAGCTCAACAGAAGTTGGGTGATGCAAGAGGACAAAGACCCAAAACACAGAAGTAAATCAACAACAGAATGGCTTCAACAGAAGAAAATACGCCTTCTGGAAAGGCCCGGTCAGAGTCCTGACCTCAACCCGATTGAGATGCTGTGGCATGACCTCAAGAGAGCAGTTCACACCAGACATCCCAAGAATATTGCTGAACTGAAACAGTTTTGTAAAGAGGAATGGTCCAAAATTCCTCCTGACTGTGCAGGTCTGATCTGCAACTACAGAAAAAGTTTGGTTGAGGTCATTACTTCCAAAGGAGGGTCAACCAGTTATTAAATCCAAGGGTTCACATACTTTTCCCACCCTGCACTGTGAATGTTTACACGGTGTGTTCAATAAAGACATAAAAATGTATAATTGTTTGTGTGTTTTTAGTTTAAGCAGACTGTGTTTGTCTATTGTTGTGACCTAGATGAAGATCAGATGAAATTTTATGATCAATTTATGCAGAAATCCAGGTATTTCCAAAGGGTTCACATACTTTTTCTTGCCACTGAATAAGAGGTCATACAAGAAGTTTTGTAGTGATTCATATGTTGATGATGTAAATAATATTTGCTGGTCTGTGGTGTGTAATGAGGAGCAACCAGACACTGCACTTGGCACATTTATGAAATTGCTTATTCCAGTTACTAATAAGCACGTAGCCATTAAGAAAATGACTGGAAAAACTGTTAAATCCCCTTGGATTGATGAGGAATTGAAAAATGGTATGGCTGAGAGGGATGAGGCAAAAGGTATGGCAAATAAGTCTGGCAGCCCAACTGATTGGCAAACGTACTGCAAATTTAAGAAATCTTGTGACTAAGCTAAATAAAAATACAAATAAACTATACTATGAAACAAAGATAAATGTTATAAATAATGATAGTAAAAAGCTTTGGAGCACCTTCAATGACATTTTGGGAAAGAAAGCCAACTCGGCTCCATCGTTCATTGAATCAGATGGCTCATTTATCACAAAACCCACTGATATTGTCAACTACCTTGAGTTTTCATTGGCAAGATAAGCAAACATAGGGATAACATGCCAGCAACAAACGCTGACACTACACATCTAAGTATATCTGACCAAATTATGAAAGACAAGAATTGTACTTTTGAATTCTGTAAAGTCAGTGTGGAAGAGGTGAAACAATTATTGTTGTCTATCAACAATGACAAGCCACCGGGGTCTGACAATCTGGATGGAAAATTACTGAGGATAATAGCGGGCGATATTGCCACTCCTATTTAACACATCTTCAATTAAAGCCTACTAGAAAGTGTGTGCCCTCAGGCCTGGAGGGAAGCTAAAGTCATTCCGCTACCCAAGAATAGTAAAGCCCCCTTTACTGGCTCAAATAGCCGACCAATCAGCCTGTTACCAACCCTTAGTAAACTTCTGGAAAAATTGTGTTTGACCAGAAACAATGCTATTTCACAGTAAACAAATTGACAACAGACTTTCAGCACGCTTATAGGGAAGGACACTCAACAAGCACAGCACTTACACAAATGACTGATGATTGGCTGAGAGAAATAGATGATCAAATGATTGTGGGGGCTGTCTTGTTAGACTTCAGTTCGGCTTTTGACATTATCGATCATAGTCTGCTGCTGGAAAAACGTGTGTGATATGGCTTTACACCCCCTGCTATAATGTGGATAGAGTTACTTGTCTAACAGAACACAGAGGGTATTCTTCAATGGAAGCCTCTCAAACATAATCCAGGTAGAATCAGGAATTCCCCAGGGCAGCTGTCTATAATAAAGCGCTGCTCTGCCTTCTTAACAACACTATCAACAAGGTAGGTCCTACAGGCCCTGGTTTTGTCGCACCTAGACTACTGTTCAGTAGTGTGGTCAGGTGCCTGAACAGACTTAGGAAAATTGCAGTTGGCTCAGAACAGGGCAGCACGGCTGGCCCTTAAAAGTACACAGAGAGCTAACGTTAATGACATGCATGTCAATCTCTCATGGCTCACAGTGGAAGAGAGATTGACTTCATCGTTAGTTGTTTTTGTAAGAGGTGAATGTAATGAGCTGTTTAAAATACTAGCACACAGCTCGGACACCAATGCATACCCCACAAGACATGCGACCAGAGGTCTCTTCACAGTTGCCAAGTCCAGAACAGACTATGGGAGACGCACAGTACTACATAGAGCCATGACTACATGGAACTCTATTCCACATCAGGTAACTGATGCAAGCAGTAGAATCAGATTTAAAAAGCAGGTAAAAATACACCTTATGGAACAGCGGGGACTGAAGAGACACACACAAAGGTACAGACACATTGTGATATTGTTGTATGGTGGTAATGAACATGTTGTGTTGTGGATATGTGGTGGTGTAGGGATGTTATATGATGTACTGTTTTATCTTTAGCTCATTCAGTACAAACATAGTTCACTGTTTTATCTGTTGTTTTATATGTAATGTGGGTGCTTTGGTGTGTTTGGACCCCAGGAAGAGTAGCTGCTGCCTTGGCAGGAACTAATTGGGATCCATAATAAATACAAATACAAAAGATCAACATTTTTTGCAGTGCAAAATACAAACAGTGTGACACCAGTCATAAAACTAAACATCCGTGTCATGATGCAGATATACTCTCAATTAAAACAATTATTAGATACTGACTAGGCCTATATAAGAAACACACACACACACACACACTACTTCCAATCACACACACCCTCCCCATCCCATGACTCTTATTGCCGTATGGGCCTGTGGAAGAGGCCTCTCTAAGTGGAGGCACGTTTAGCAGGCAGCCTGGCTCATGTGACTGTCATACCTTCAGATATTACTGCAGGAACAGACCCAGGAATTTGAGAAAGACAGGCCAGCCCAGGACAGCCTGGGAGCCTCCACTGAACCAACGCCTGATTCAATCATCAATAATCAGAGACCTGCTTGCTGCACTCTGTACCCTGGCCCCAGGACACAGGAAGTGGCCCACGAGGGGCCATCTGAGAGTCACGGGACTGCAGGGATGCTCCTTAGTTAGGCGTCCTACCAGGTCAAATAGATGGGCTGTTCAAATCACACGATAAAAACAGCAAGAAATAAATCAAAAATGTGCATATTTTATACTATAACCAGCAATGAGATCACCAACATGATATGCATGAAGTGGTTCAGTGAAACAGGCCTAGTGTTATCAGACATTGTTATTGTCATTTTCAAGAAGCTTCCATGTGAAGCTACATTATCATGATATGGTATGATCAATAGACACTCAGTGACCTCAGTACAATATAGAAGGTATTTAAGCTGTGGAGGCTGCTTAGCGGAGGACGGCTCATATATATTAATGTCTGTAACGGAGCGAATGGAATGACATCAAACAGATGGAAACCATGTGTTTGATGTACAGTATTTGATACTATTCCACTCATTCCAGTCATTACCACGAGCCCGTCCTCCCCAATTAACGTGCCACCAACCTCCTGTGTATTTAAGTATGACTCAGAAGTATTTCTGTATGTAATAAAGCCCTTTTTTGGGGAAAAACACCTTCTGATTGGTTGGGCCTGGTTCCCCAGTGGGTGGACCTATGCCCTCCCAGGCCCACCCATGGCTGTGCCATTGCCCAGTCATGTGAAATCCATAGATTGGGACCTAATTAATTTATTTCAATTGGACTGATTACCTTATAAACTGTAACTCAGTAAAATCTTTGAAATTGTTGCATGTAGCGTTTATATTTTTGTTCAGTATATTTCTATGCGCCATCCAGCCACATAGGACATGTCTTACTCCAGAGTGGGCGTTCTTCCGTTGTGACAGACACAGATACTTGGTTTTGAAAACCAGAACTCAGAAGATCGTTGTAATTTCCCTTGTTTGATTCGCATTGTAATAGAATAGAGTGATTAACTATGGAAAGTTGCTCTGCCAAGCAACATAATCAGTGCTGTCAAAGTTCAATGTGTCCACAAGGTTGCGCTCTAACAAAGCAGTTCTCATTCAAAGGACTTCAAAATGAATCGTATCTTAAATCCCTTTGTTTCATTGTTTCCCCATCCTTCACCTACCCTGACGTGAAAGAACAGAGCAAATTAAATAACATTTGTTCTTTTTTGTCAGATTGGTGCTGTCACGGATTAGCCTCGTACAGAATGTAAGGTTACGAGATCCGGATTGTTCGTAGGAGGCTAGTCACGGACAATATACCACTTAAAAATACTGATGCTCACTAAAAGGTAGCCTACATCGTCTATCCACCCCTTGTCTTTTTGCCGAAAAGTTGATTTGACAATGATGTTCTTCTAACCAACCGTTTAATTCTAATGGTCAGCTCTACTGTTACAATAAAAGTATACTAGAATGGAGTAGAAACAGTATAGTTCTATATCCAACCTGCTGCTACATTCACTACATTCCTAAAGGAAATAATGTTATTTTTACATTTTCCCTGACACCAAAAAGTACTTGTTACATTTTGACAGGAAAATGGTCCAATTCATACACCTATCAAGAGAACATCCCTGGTCATCCCTACTGCCTCTTATAAATGTGTAAATAAATGTCAGTGTTGTAGTGTACCCCTGGCTATCCGTAAAGTAAAACATTTTTTTTTACATTGTGCTGTCTGGTTTGCATAATATAAGGATTTTGAAATTATTAATACTTTTACTTGTGATACTTAAGTATATTTAAAACCAAACACTTTTAGACTTTTACTCAAGTAATATTTTACTGGGTGACTCTCACTTTTACTTGAGTCATGTTCTATTAAGGTATCTTTTCTTTTACTACAGTATGACTTTTGGGTACTTTTTCCACCACTGTCAAAAGCATCGACTGATTATAGCCCTAGTATACGTAGAGGTATGGGCCGGGAAAAATAACCTTCAAGCTGTTTCTCTGCAAAATTATTCCTATTTTGATGCAATCGTTTAGAATAACTTATTTTATCACAACATCATATCGGTTGATGGCCATAGAATAATGGTGATGACAGGATGATCCTCCACGTTTCACACCAGAATAGTGGAGATGCGAGACAAAAGTAGAGTGGTTTCAGTTGCATATGAAAAGGGGAGTAGGAGGTTAGCACAGCAAAGTGGAGTCAGTAAGTAAGCAGGACCCAGGACAGCCACACGGATAGGTAGTTCAGAGGAGTAAAAGCCGGCACGGCGCTGGGTGGATTCAAGTTCTGATTGAGGCTCGCTACTTGGTAAGATGATCCGAAATAAACGACCAGCAAATATGGTAATTAGGCAGTTTAGCTATTTTCCCACGAGTTTGTCCTGAGTAGGTACATTGTAAACAAAGGCTTGGCGTTTTGTAATAACGGTGTTATTAAGGTAGCTACGAATTCCATGAAAACATTCGATTCTGCAAAAAAGTCGACAAGTTTACTACCACATATTTAGCTTTACAAGCTGTACATTTAGCTGTTATACCGGAAGCATTGATGCTACTATAGTGCATGTGTTCGATATAACAATATGAAAGTTATCTAGATAGCCAGTTCGCTAGCTAACAAATAATCCCTTCCCTTGTAGCTAGCTGGTCAGCATAGCATTGTAGCCGAGACGAGCAGACAAGCTGTCACAATGCGTCAACATTGTTTTAATTAGTGCAATCATCATGAAATAGTATCTCCTCGCAGGTAGCCTACTACAATGTTTCAGTAACGTTAATCACTACAGGAGTTCCACAGAAGAGTTTCATCACATTATGATGCATACAGGTTAGCTACATATAATAACATTTATACATTGAGAAGCAAAAACATTTTTGAGACAGTTTAGTTTCTCCAACAATTAACCTTATAATTGTTTCATATTTGCATGAACATGTTTTGAGAGAACATCTCAAGTCATGTAGACCGTTTCTGAGGAGAGGTGATTGAGGATAATGATTGAGGCACCATTTTTACCTCATCTAGCCATGCTCTTATTTTTAGTCTGTCTAATAGCAGGGTTGCGTTGTGTATAACTGACGTAAATGGTGGGTTTTTTACATGTTCTTTCTGTTTCCCTCCCTGATTGTTCCGACATCCCTGCTCTCTCATAGATCTATTCATAGAAGGCAGGCTGTATAGTGGAACATGCTACAAACTGGCGCTGACAACTTTCTTTAGTTCATTTGTGTGGTTCATTGTGTGCAGCAAAGTTTTTTCTTCTATTGGTTTAGAGGCGTGTTATAGGCATGTTTGTTTCATAATGTTGCTTGTCTTTGTTGTGCCTATTTAGACAGCAGGAATGGGGCAAGGTGTGGGTGGTTGACTGACAGGGAGACGGACCAATCACTTGTCAGGATGCTGGCTCGGAACCGCTTCATCCTCCTGGTGGTGGTGGGGGCGGTGCTGGCCATCGTGAGTCTCAGCCTCCAATTCTGTAAGTAAACTGTGTGTTTGTTTGTGTAGTGTATTGTCTCTACAGCTGCCATTATTTGTGGTTGGAATTTGTGTGTGATCGTGTGGTGTGTATATCCAGGTGTGTTTGTGTATGATCACACGGTGTGTGTGTATTATATCTGACCACTAGTGTTTTCCACTCCAAGCGATCCATTTACATGGAAACAAAGACAGGTCCTCTAGAGACATTCTATATATAGACCAGTCCTATCCACTATGATACCCTGAGATACTCTTAAGTGTTCCCCCAATGACTTGTCGGTAGAAAATGGCCTCTGCCTCCGTTAGGTCATTGTGCCCCATCTCGCCTGTGCATAGAAAAAAATTCTGTGTCCTCGATGGTAATAAATACAAGGAAACAGGCCAAGTCGATTTGTTGCGTAAGACTCTTACTGTGGGTGGATGGAAGAGTCCTTTCGCTGTTATATGGAAATAACATAATTAGAAAGAAGGCTAGACTGGAGAATATTATTGAGCTGCAAAAATAACATCCATATTTGAATGAAAAATCCTAGTCCCAGATTATGTTGGGTATGAAATATGCTGTATAGTGCGTACCTTTCTCTCTCTTTCTGTACCCTGCTCTCTTGCTTCAAGTCTTTACAGACGCCAGAAGAGATTGCAATTCTGTGAGTGTGTCTTAACTCTGCATTGAAAATGTGTGAACTGTGTGACCCTGTTGCCATCTCTCCTCTCCCTCTCTCTCAAAAGCAGAGGTGTGTGTCTGTCTGAGGGGGATTGTAGGCTGAAGTAACTTTAATGCACTACTTAAAACCATTCTCTGCTCCTGCCCTCTAATCTTCTCCTTTAGCAAAAACGAAAGGCAATAAAAGATTATGCTGAATGAAATCCCACTGTAAATTGTTACCATTGAGTGTGTGTGTGCATGCGTGTGTCTAGGCTCGTATGGGTCCCTTACTTTGTCATTGAGAATGTGTCTTGACTCTTGATTGATTTCTCGATCACTTGAGGCAACATGGGATTTATATAACCAAAGTATGGTCTGTGTTAGCGGCCTCTCCTTCCCTGTCATGTGATCTGTAGGTTGTCTGTGTGTTGGAGAGAGGCTGTCATAATTTATTCATCAGACTGCAAGTCATTATCCTCTACTACAGGGGAAGGCCCAGTGGGACAGCAGCACTTCATGTTCCATTGATTGTCATCCTTCTTTCTCCTCCACTTTCCCTCCCTCTCTTATCGGTTTTCTGCTTAAGTTATCTTTCTCTTTTTCTATTTTAGCCTCTGACTGTTATCTTCCTGTTTTGGTCTGTTCTTTCTTACGCTACTTCTCTCACTTTCCCTCCCTCCCTCCCTCCCTCCCTCCCTCCCTCCCTCCCTCCCTCCCTCCCTCCCTCCCTCCCTCCCTCCCTCCCTCCCTCCCTCCCTTCCCTCCTTCCCTCCCTCCCTTCCCTCCCTCCCTTCCCTCCCTCCCTTCCCTCCTTCCCTCCCTCCATCTTTCTTTTCTTTCTGATTATTTTGAACATTGGGAGAAGAAGCCAGTGTATAGAATTTGTTTGTGTGGATTTCAATTTGTTTGCTGAAACTTGATTGATTACGGTGTGTGATCCAGACAGGCAATAACAGATGGTTTGCCATGACTCTGACACTCTGCCTGCCTCTACGACCTCTCTGAAATCTGGACTGGGGTCGCCATGGCAGTAGAGGCGTGACACCTGTTTGACAAGCGACAGGGAGTCCCACAGTAAGAGAGGTGTGAAGCTTAGCGGAACAGAGGACGGAGAAGGAGGGAAACAAAAACAGGAGGAGGGATATGGCGAGAGAGATATAATAGAGGAAAGGAGAGACAAAGAGAGAGATGACAGGAGAGGGAATGGAAGAGGAGAGAGGGGGAGGCAATAACATCAACAGAGCGATACAGGAAAATATAGACTACAGGAATTGAAGAGAAGATAAAAGAGAAGACGAAAGGAGAGCAGAGAGAGAGAGAGCGTGATGGAGGAAAATACATGTATATAATGAGAAGAATGGAGAGGGAGAGAGAATAATCCACAGAGATGAAGAGAGATATAACATCAGAGGAAATAGAGAGAGGGGGAGAGAATAATCCACAGAGATGAAGAGAGATATAACATCAGAGGAAATAGAGAGAGGGGGAGAGAATAATCCACAGAGATGAAGAGAGATATAACATCAGAGGAAATAGAGAGAGGGGAGAGAATAATCCACAGAGATGAAGAGAGATATAACATCAGAGGAAATAGAGAGAGGGGGAGAGAATAATCCACAGAGATGAAGAGAGATATAACATCAGAGGAAATAGAGAGGGGGAGAGAATAATCCACAGAGATGAAGAGAGATATAACATCAGAGGAAATAGAGAGAGGGGGAGAGAATAATCCACAGAGATGAAGAGAGATATAACATCAGAGGAAATAGAGAGAGGGGGAGAGAATAATCCACAGAGATGAAGAGAGATATAACATCAGAGGAAATAGAGAGGGGGAGAGAATAATCCACAGAGATGAAGAGAGATATAACATCAGAGGAAATAGAGAGAGGGGAGAGAAAGGAATAGGCAGAGAGAGAGAATACAGGAACGAAAGCCAAACTAACAGCGACGTGTTTTGGAGGATAGCTATGAGTCAGTGACACGGAGACAGACAGCCCACAGGGATTAGAGGCAGACAGACAGATAGACCACAGGGATTAGAGGCAGACAGACAGATAGACCACAGGGAGTAGAGGCAGACAGACATATCGACCACAGGGAGTAGAGGCAGACAGACAGATAGACCACGGGGAGTAGAGGCAGACAGACAGATAGACCACGGGCAGTAGAGGCAGACAGACAGATAGACCACAGGGAGTAGAGGCAGACAGACAGATAGACCACGGGGAGTAGAGGCAGACAGACAGATAGACCACGGGCAGTAGAGGCAGACATACAGACAGATAGACCACAGGCAGTAGAGGCAGACAGACAGATAGACCACGGGGAGTAGAGGCAGACAGACAGATCATACATGTGTAACGGATGTGAAATGGCTAGCTAGTTAGCGGTGGTGCGCGCTAATAGCGTTTCAATCGGTGACGTCACTCGCTTTGAGACCTTGAAGTAGGTTGTCTGTGTGTTGGAGAGAGGCTGTCATAATTTATTCATCAGACTGCAAGTCATTATCCTCTACTACAGGGGAAGGCCCAGTGGGACAGCAGCACTTCATGTTCCATTGATTGTCATCCTTCTTTCTCCTCCACTTTCCCTCCCTCTCTTATCGGTTTTCTGCTTAAGTTATCTTTCTCTTTTTCTATTTTAGCCTCTGACTGTTATCTTCCTGTTTTGGTCTGTTCTTTCTTACGCTACTTCTCTCACTTTCCCTCCCTCCCTCCCTCCCTCCCTCCCTCCCTCCCTCCCTCCCTCCCTCCCTCCCTCCCTCCCTCCCTCCCTCCCTTCCCTCCCTCCCTTCCCTCCTTCCCTCCCTCCATCTTTCTTTTCTTTCTGATTATTTTGAACATTGGGAGAAGAAGCCAGTGTATAGAATTTGTTTGTGTGGATTTCAATTTGTTTGCTGAAACTTGATTGATTACGGTGTGTGATCCAGACAGGCGATAACAGATGGTTTGCCATGACTCTGACACTCTGCCTGCCTCTACGACCTCTCTGAAATCTGGACTGGGGTCGCCATGGCAGTAGAGGCGTGACACCTGTTTGACAAGCGACAGGGAGTCCCACAGTAAGAGAGGTGTGAAGCTTAGCGGAACAGAGGACGGAGAAGGAGGGAAACAAAAACAGGAGGAGGGATATGGCGAGAGAGATATAATAGAGGAAAGGAGAGACAAAGAGAGAGATGACAGGAGAGGGAATGGAAGAGGAGAGAGGGGGAGGCAATAACATCAACAGAGCGATACAGGAAAATATAGACTACAGGAATTGAAGAGAAGATAAAAGAGAAGACGAAAGGAGAGCAGAGAGAGAGAGAGCGTGATGGAGGAAAATACATGTATATAATGAGAAGAATGGAGAGGGAGAGAGAATAATCCACAGAGATGAAGAGAGATATAACATCAGAGGAAATAGAGAGAGGGGGAGAGAATAATCCACAGAGATGAAGAGAGATATAACATCAGAGGAAATAGAGAGAGGGGGAGAGAATAATCCACAGAGATGAAGAGAGATATAACATCAGAGGAAATAGAGAGAGGGGAGAGAATAATCCACAGAGATGAAGAGAGATATAACATCAGAGGAAATAGAGAGAGGGGGAGAGAATAATCCACAGAGATGAAGAGAGATATAACATCAGAGGAAATAGAGAGGGGGAGAGAATAATCCACAGAGATGAAGAGAGATATAACATCAGAGGAAATAGAGAGAGGGGGAGAGAATAATCCACAGAGATGAAGAGAGATATAACATCAGAGGAAATAGAGAGAGGGGGAGAGAATAATCCACAGAGATGAAGAGAGATATAACATCAGAGGAAATAGAGAGGGGGAGAGAATAATCCACAGAGATGAAGAGAGATATAACATCAGAGGAAATAGAGAGAGGGGAGAGAAAGGAATAGGCAGAGAGAGAGAATACAGGAACGAAAGCCAAACTAACAGCGACGTGTTTTGGAGGATAGCTATGAGTCAGTGACACGGAGACAGACAGCCCACAGGGATTAGAGGCAGACAGACAGATAGACCACAGGGATTAGAGGCAGACAGACAGATAGACCACAGGGAGTAGAGGCAGACAGACATATCGACCACAGGGAGTAGAGGCAGACAGACAGATAGACCACGGGGAGTAGAGGCAGACAGACAGATAGACCACGGGCAGTAGAGGCAGACAGACAGATAGACCACAGGGAGTAGAGGCAGACAGACAGATAGACCACGGGGAGTAGAGGCAGACAGACAGATAGACCACGGGCAGTAGAGGCAGACATACAGACAGATAGACCACAGGCAGTAGAGGCAGACAGACAGATAGACCACGGGGAGTAGAGGCAGACAGACAGATCATACATGTGTAACGGATGTGAAATGGCTAGCTAGTTAGCGGTGGTGCGCGCTAATAGCGTTTCAATCGGTGACGTCACTCGCTTTGAGACCTTGAAGTAGTGGTTCCCCTTGCTCTGCAAGGGCCGCGGCCTTTGTGGAGCGATGGGTAACGATGCTTCGTGGGCGACCGTTGTTGATATGTGCAGAGGTTCCCTGGTTCGCGCCCGAGGTCGGGGCGAGGGGACGGTTTAAAGTTATACTGTTACATTGATGCTGTTGACCCAGATTACTGGTTGCTGCGGAAAAAGGAGGAGGTTGAAAGGGGGGTGAGTGTAACGGATGTGAAATGGCTAGCTAGTTAGCGGGTACGCGCTAATAGCGTTTCATTCAGTTACGTCACTTGCTCTGAAACCTAGAAGTTGTGTTTCCCCTTGCTCTGCAAGGGCCGCGGCTTTTGTGTGTGGTATTGGTCGTGACAGTAGTGTGTGGTATTGGCCGTGACAGTAGTGTGTGGTATTGGCCGTGACAGTAGTGTGTGGTATTGGCCGTGACAGTAGTGTGTGGTATTGGTCGTGACAGTAGTGTGTGGTATTGGTCGTGACAGTAGTGTGTGGTATTGGTCGTGACAGAAGTGTGTGGTATTGGCCGTGACAGTAGTGTGTGGTATTGGCCGTGACAGTAGTGTGTGGTATTGATCGTGACAGTAGTGTGTGGTATTGATCGTGACAGAAGTGTGTGGTATTGGTCGTGACAGAAGTGTGTGGTATTGGTCGTGACAGTAGTGTGTGGTATTGGCCGTGACAGTAGTGTGTGGTATTGGCCGTGACAGTAGTGTGTGGTATTGGTCGTGACAGTAGTGTGTGGTATTGGTTGTGACAGTAGTGTGTGGTATTGTTGTAGACCTGTTTTAATTTTCTGGTGGGAGAGATGGAGGGAGGAAGAGCAGTCGTGGTCCATCCTGTGTTTAAGGTTTACGGTAGCAGCTGACTCTTTACCACAGTACAGGTGGTGTAAAACACTGAGGTGTAAGGCTGGAAGGAAGCCCTCATCAGTGTAATGGGCTCACCTTTTTCAACTCTCAGCCAATGCATACAGTCAGAACTACCTGCTAAACCCCTAATTACTGGCCCTGCTGTACGTTTCTTAAGGCCAGCTAGTTGTTGCGTAGACATGGCCCATTGATGTTGTGTGTGTACTGTAGGAAGATGCCTTAGGCTTGCATGTGTATTGCTTTGGTAGTATACCCTGTGTTTATGTGTGTGTGTGTGTGTGTGTGTGTGTGTGTGTGTGTGTGTGTGTGTGTGTGTGTGTGTGTGTGTGTGTGTGTGTGTGTGTGTGTGTGTGTGTGTGTGTGTTCATGCTCCAGGCATGTAAACAACTGTGTGTTTGCGGGTGTGTGAGTTGGCGATGATGCCCTGGGCTTGTGTGTGTGTGTTTCTTCTCTTCAGTGTGTGTGTGTGCGTGAATGTGTGTTTCTTCAGTGTGTGTATGTGTGTGTTTCTTCAGTGTGTGTATGTGTGTGTTTCTTCAGTGTGTGTGTGTGTGTGTGTGTGTGTTTCTTCAGTGTGTGTGTGTGTGTGTGTGTTTCTTCAGTGTGTGTGTGTGTGTGTGTGTTTCTTCAGTGTGTGTGCTCCTAGTCTGAGGTAGTCTGTTGCCTGTTACAAAAGGCCCTTTGTGTGGGCGACTGTGGCAGACCAGGGCAGTGAGCATGCCTCCAATTGGGCCGTGGGTCTGCCAAGTACGCAGGCGTGTGTGTGTTTGTCGGTGAGTGTGTTTGCGGGGAGAGGGGGACCAGTTCGGTGAATGTGTTCCAGTGTTTGTCGGTGAGTGTGTGTGTGGGGAGAGGGGGACCAGTTCAGTGAATGTGTTCCAGTGTGTGTCTGGCCCTCTATCCAGTGAGCAGATCTCAGAATGCTCTCCTTCGCTCACACACACCTCTTCCTCCTCTTCCTCTTTACCGGTGAGTCTATACTGATGCTAACTGACCGGTGAGTCTATTCTGATGCTAACTGATCGTCTATACTGATGCTAACTCACCATCTATATGGATGTTAACTGACTGTCTATACTGATGCTAACTGACCGGTGAGTCTATACTGATGCTAACTGACCGTCTATACTGATGCTAACTCACCGTCTGTACTGATGCTAACTAACCGTCTATACTGATGCTAACTCACCGTCTATACTGATGTTAACTGACCGTCTATACTGATGCTAACTCACCATCTATACGGATGCTAACTCACCATCTATACTGATGCTAACTCACCGTCTATACTGATGCTAACTCACCGTCTATACTGATGCTAACTCACCATCTATACTGATGCTAACTCACCATCTATACTGATGCTAACTGACCGTCTATACTGATGCTAACTCACCATCTATACTGATGCTAACTCACCATCTATACTGATGCTAACTCACCATCTATACTGATGCTAACTCACCATCTATAGTGATGCTAACTCACCATCTATAGTGATGCTAACTCACCATCTATACGGATGCTAACTCACCATCTATACGGATGCTAACTCACCATCTATACGGATGCTAACTCACCATCTATACGGATGCTAACTCACCATCTATACGGATGCTAACTCACCATCTATACGGATGCTAACTCACCATCTATACGGATGCTAACTCACCATCTATATGGATGCTAACTCACCATCTATACTGATGCTAACTCACCATCTATACTGATGTTAACTCACCATCTATACTGATGCTAACTGACCGTCTGTACTGATGCTAACTCACCATCTATACTGATGCTAACTCACCATCTATAGTGATGCTAACTCACCATCTATAGTGATGCTAACTCACCATCTATACGGATGCTAACTCACCATCTATACGGATGCTAACTCACCATCTATACGGATGCTAACTCACCATCTATACGGATGCTAACTCACCATCTATATGGATGCTAACTCACCATCTATACTGATGCTAACTCACCATCTATACTGATGTTAACTCACCATCTATACTGATGCTAACTGACCGTCTGTACTGATGCTAACTGACCGTCTGTACTGATGCTAACTGACCGGTGAGTCTATACTGATGCTAACTGATTGTCTATACGGATGTTAACTCACTGTCTATACTGATGCTAACTGACCGGTGAGTCTATACTGATGCTAACTGACCATCTATACTGATGCTAACTCACCATCTATACTGACGCTAACTGACCGTCTATACTGACGTTAACTGACCGTCTATACTGATGCTAACTCACCATCTATACTGATGCTAACTCACCATCTATACTGATGCTTACTCACCATCTATACTGATGCTTACTCACCAACTATACTGATGCTAACTGACCATCTATACTGATGCTAACTCACCAACTATACTGATGCTAACTGACCATCTATACTGATGCTAACTGACCATCTATACTGATGCTAACTCACCATATATACTGATGCTAAGTCACCATATATACTTATGCTAACTGACCGTCTATACTGACGCTAACTCACCATCTATACTGATGCTAACTGACCGTCAATACTGATGCTAACTCACCATCTATACTGATGTTAACTCACCATCTATACGGATGTTAACAGACCGTCTATACTGATGCTAACTCACCATCTATACTGATGCTAACTGATCATCTATACTGATGCTAACTCACCATCTATACTGATGCTAACTCACCATCTATACTGATGCTAACTCACCATCTATACTGATGCTAACTGACCGTCTATACTGATGCTAACTCACCGTCTATACTGATGTTAACTCACCATCTATACTGATGCTAACTCACCATCTATACTGATGCTAACTCACCATCTCTATTGATGTTAACTGACCGTCTATACTGATGCTAACCCACCATCTATACTGATGTTAACTCACCATCTATACTGATGCTAACTCACCATCTATACGGATGCTAACTCACCATCTATACGGATGCTAACTCACCATCTATATGGATGCTAACTCACCATCTATACTGATGCTAACTCACCATCTATACTGATGTTAACTCACCATCTATACTGATGCTAACTGACCGTCTGTACTGATGCTAACTCACCATCTATACTGATGCTAACTCACCATCTATAGTGATGCTAACTCACCATCTATAGTGATGCTAACTCACCATCTATACGGATGCTAACTCACCATCTATACGGATGCTAACTCACCATCTATACGGATGCTAACTCACCATCTATACGGATGCTAACTCACCATCTATATGGATGCTAACTCACCATCTATACTGATGCTAACTCACCATCTATACTGATGTTAACTCACCATCTATACTGATGCTAACTGACCGTCTGTACTGATGCTAACTGACCGTCTGTACTGATGCTAACTGACCGGTGAGTCTATACTGATGCTAACTGATTGTCTATACGGATGTTAACTCACTGTCTATACTGATGCTAACTGACCGGTGAGTCTATACTGATGCTAACTGACCATCTATACTGATGCTAACTCACCATCTATACTGACGCTAACTGACCGTCTATACTGACGTTAACTGACCGTCTATACTGATGCTAACTCACCATCTATACTGATGCTAACTCACCATCTATACTGATGCTTACTCACCATCTATACTGATGCTTACTCACCAACTATACTGATGCTAACTGACCATCTATACTGATGCTAACTCACCAACTATACTGATGCTAACTGACCATCTATACTGATGCTAACTGACCATCTATACTGATGCTAACTCACCATATATACTGATGCTAAGTCACCATATATACTTATGCTAACTGACCGTCTATACTGACGCTAACTCACCATCTATACTGATGCTAACTGACCGTCAATACTGATGCTAACTCACCATCTATACTGATGTTAACTCACCATCTATACGGATGTTAACAGACCGTCTATACTGATGCTAACTCACCATCTATACTGATGCTAACTGATCATCTATACTGATGCTAACTCACCATCTATACTGATGCTAACTCACCATCTATACTGATGCTAACTCACCATCTATACTGATGCTAACTGACCGTCTATACTGATGCTAACTCACCGTCTATACTGATGTTAACTCACCATCTATACTGATGCTAACTCACCATCTATACTGATGCTAACTCACCATCTCTATTGATGTTAACTGACCGTCTATACTGATGCTAACCCACCATCTATACTGATGTTAACTCACCATCTATACTGATGCTAACTCACCATCTATACTGATGCTAACTCACCATCTATACTGATGTTAACTCACCATCTATACTGATGCTAACTGACCGTCTGTACTGATGCTAACTGACCGTCTGTACTGATGCTAACTGACCGGTGAGTCTATACTGATGCTAACTGATTGTCTATACGGATGTTAACTCACTGTCTATACTGATGCTAACTGACCGGTGAGTCTATACTGATGCTAACTGACCATCTATACTGATGCTAACTCACCATCTATACTGACGCTAACTGACCGTCTATACTGACGTTAACTGACCGTCTATACTGATGCTAACTCACCATCTATACTGATGCTAACTCACCATCTATACTGATGCTTACTCACCATCTATACTGATGCTTACTCACCAACTATACTGATGCTTACTCACCAACTATACTGATGCTAACTGACCATCTATACTGATGCTAACTGACCATCTATACTGATGCTAACTCACCATATATACTGATGCTAAGTCACCATATATACTTATGCTAACTGACCGTCTATACTGACGCTAACTCACCATCTATACTGATGCTAACTGACCGTCAATACTGATGCTAACTCACCATCTATACTGATGTTAACTCACCATCTATACGGATGTTAACAGACCGTCTATACTGATGCTAACTCACCATCTATACTGATGCTAACTGATCATCTATACTGATGCTAACTCACCATCTATACTGATGCTAACTCACCATCTATACTGATGCTAACTCACCATCTATACTGATGCTAACTGACCGTCTATACTGATGCTAACTCACCGTCTATACTGATGTTAACTCACCATCTATACTGATGCTAACTCACCATCTATACTGATGCTAACTCACCATCTCTATTGATGTTAACTGACCGTCTATACTGATGCTAACCCACCATCTATACTGATGTTAACTCACCATCTATACTGATGCTAACTCACCGTCTATACTGATGTTAACTCACCATCTATACTGATGCTAACTCACCATCTCTATTGATGTTAACTGACCGTCTATACTGATGCTAACTCACCATCTATACTGATGTTAACTCACCATCTATACTGATGCTAACTCACCATCTATACTGATGCTAACTCACCATCTATACTGATGCTAACTCACCATCTATACTGATGCTAACTCACCATCTATACTGATGCTAACTGACCATCTATACTGATGCTAACTCACCGTCTATACTGATGTTAACTCACCGTCTATACTGATGCTAACTCACCATCTATACTGATGCTAACTCACCATCTATACTGATGCTAACTGACCATCTATACTGATGCTAACTCACCATCTATACTGATGCTAACTCACCATCTATACTGATGCTAACTCATCATCTATACTGATGCTAACTCACCATCTATACTGATGCTAACCTACCGTCTATACTGATGCTAACTCACCATCTATACGGATGTAAACTGACTGTCTATACTGATGCTAACTCACCATCTATACTGATGTTAACTCACCGTCTATACTGATGCTAACTCACCATCTATACTGATGCTAACTCACCATCTATACTGATGCTAACTGACCATCTATACTGATGCTAACTCACCATCTATACTGATGCTAACTCACCATCTATACTGATGCTAACTCATCATCTATACTGATGCTAACTCACCATCTATACTGATGCTAACCTACCGTCTATACTGATGCTAACTCACCATCTATACGGATGTAAACTGACTGTCTATACTGATGCTAACTCAGAGTTTTACCAGAGGATTGGATTTCTACGTATGCTATATAATTTGACACGTCAAGTTTTCCTGGTCATGGTTACACTGTTTTTGTACCTTCAAATGTCTTTCCCGTTTCCACTCCACTCTGTGGCTTTGCTTTACCCCGTGGTGGAATTTTGTATTTGTATTTATTATGGATCCCCATTAGCTGCTCTAGCTACTCTTCCTGCGATCCAGCAAAATGAAGGCAGTTATACAATTTATTAAACATTACAATACATTCACAACACCTTAAGTGTGTGACCTCAGGCCCCTACTCTACAACCACATATCTACATTACAAAATCCATGTGTACGTGTGTGTATAGTGTGTATGTTATCTTGTGTTTGTATGCACGTGTCTGTGCGTATGTTTGTGTTGCTTCAAAGGTGTACTTTTATCTATTTTTTTAAATCGGATTCTGCTGCTTGCATCAGTTACCTGATGTGGAATAGAGTTCCATGTAGTCATGGCTCTATGTGTACTGTGTGTTTCCCATAGTCTGTTCTGGACTTGGGGACATTGGAGAAACCTCTGGTGGCATGTCTTGTGGGGTATACATGGGTGTCTGAGCTGTGTGCCAGTAGTTCAAACAGACAGCTCGGTACATTCAACATATAAATACCTCTCAAATGGGGAGTGTGGGTTAATATGGATACCCTCACTTTAAGATAGTGTGGTTTGTATTTAGGCTAGTTCCTCTGTAGTCTGTTTCTAAAGAAATCTAATAACCAATGGAACTTTACCACAGAAACGTTATCATCTAAGGGTGGTGTGTGACCAATGCTGGATCTAGGCCTGTGGTGTTTCTACAGTCAGTTAGTTATTAGTTAGTAAGATAGTAAAAACATGATGTAACAATTTTATGACAGGAAGTGAAATACCAGTTAGGTCACTCCCTGCCTCCAACGTCTATCTCCAGCCCTAGTTTCCAACCCTCTCCTCTTTCTGTCTGCTGTGTTCAGGAAGTCTGAAAGAGGTCCAACCCAACTCCCTACCCTCTATCTCCCACCGTTACCTCCTACCCCTACCTCCTACCCACTACTCCCTACCTTCCTACCTCCTAATCTTACATCCTACCCATATCTTCCTACCCACTACTCCCTACCTTCCTATCTCCTACCCATATCTTCCTACCCACTACCCCCTACCTTCCTATCTCCTTCCCTTACTTCCTACCCATATCTTCCTACTCACTACTCCCTACCTTCCTATCTCCTACTGTTACCTCCTACCCATACCTTCCAACCTCCTACCCCTACCTTCCTACCCTTACTCCCTACCTCCCACCCTTACCTCCTACCACTATCCCCTACCTCCCCAGCCATCCCCAACACCCAGCAGTTCTGTCCAGCAACACTGTTGACTTTATGATCTCAGCTGGAGCTTGGAGGGAGGAGCTGGTGAAACTCTGTGTGTGTGCTTTGGTATGAGGGGGCGAGAGTTATGTGAGCCTGTGTGTATGTGTGTGTGTGTGTTTCTATGTTCCTGTACAAGTGTATGTGTGTGTGTCTGTTGGGGAGAGATTATTTAAAGGTTGTCATAGGAATGAAAGGGCCTCTCTCCTTGATGATTTGAAAGCGTCTTGCTCTGTCTCTCTTTGCAAAGTGATGTAATATTTACCTACTCCACTGCCCGGCTTCAGGACAACCAGGGTTTCTGAGGTTGTGTGTGTGTGTGTGTGTGTGTGTGTGTGTGTGTGTATTCCCAGGATCCTGTGTTTCTGAATGGAACTGCAGTTGTTCCCACACCGCTCTCCCCATTGGGTCACCTGGCCCAGGGGTCACAGGTTAATGGTTGTCAAGGCAACCCTGTGGTAGTGGTTAGGGGTTCTGTACAGGGTTCTGCTGCTGTTCACATGTAAATGAGCTGGGCTGAGGCTGGGCTAGGGCTGAGGGGAGGCTGGGCTGAGGGATGGCTTGGCTAGGGCTGAGGGGGGGCTAAGGCTGGGCTGAGGGGAGGCTGGGCAGAGGATGGGCTGGGGAAAAGGCTGGGCTGAGGGGAGGCTGGGCCTAAGACAGGGCAGAGGCTGGGCTGGGGCAAAGGCTGGGCTGAGGTTGGGGCTAGGACTGGGCTGAGGGGAGGCTGGGTCTAAGACTGCTCTGAGGCTAATAGATGTTATAGACCTTTATACAGGAGTCCTTTGAGCAATGGATGTCAGTGGTGTTTGTCACTACGGTTAGGTCTGCTTTGATGTTGTTTCTTTGCTAACTTTCCTCCCTCTCTCTCTCGCTCTCTCTCTATACTTCTCTCTCTCTCTCTCTATACTTCTCTCTCACTCAATCCCTCCTCTGCTCTTTCATTCAGTCTCTCTCTACCTGACAATCTCTTGAACATTGAGGAATTGATCCCCCCCCCCTTTCTCCTCTATCTCCAGTGCACCTAATCCCCACTACGCCCATGGGTGAGGAGCGCCCCCCCCAGGGTCAGGGTCAAGTTCAGGGCCAGGGGAAGAGCAGGAAGAGAGTGATCCCTGTCCCCTCCACAGAGGATCCTGATCCAGACCCCATCTCAGAGGCTTATGGTTACTGCAACACCCCCAACCGTTCTGAACAGGCCTGGGAGGGTGAGACACTCACACACTCACTCACTCACACACACATACATACACACACACGCGCACACGCACACGCACACAATCTAATCTGCTGTTCCATTGGTAAGTGGGAAGAAAGAGCAATGTTTCAGTCCTCTGCAGTCTGCTAGCGTGTTAGCCATTTGCTCAACCAATCAGTGAACACAGGTCAAAGCTCAGGGTTTAGAACAGAACCATATGGAGTCAGTCAGTCAGTAACAAGGAAGGCTTAGCCATGTGGAGAAATACAGAACATTTAGATGTGTTGTGTCATGTAAAGAGAATTGATGGACTGGTGTTGGGTCATGGTTAGCTAGAGTATAGAGAGGGTTAATAAAAAATAAAAACATGTTTTATTGTCCCATACACTGAATAGGTAACGTAAACTAACTCACTCTTGTACATCGCCTTGGTCTGTACAATTGACCTTATTTTAGCGCCCAAAAAACGTAATACTTCCAGATTAACTGTAATGTCAATACCATTGTAAAGCACAATTTCTCCCCTTTCCAACAAAATCCATGACGAGACCTCCACGCTGCCCGTTTCTGCATAATTCAAGCAGGCAATGAGCACCGCCGGGTCTTTTTAAAATGGCGGGTGGGGAAGCAAAACTAATGCGTGACAGTGAGAAGGAGAGATGTCATGTGGGGAAACGGCTTTTTTTCACTCGATCTGTCCAACTTATCACCTTATCGCCTCTAAAATGTAAATAAAACACTATAAAGAGTTTATATGTGTCATTACATACCTATTTGAAGGTTTGTGTCGAATTTGAATCGGGTTTTTAGGGCGGTGCTAAAGTGATCTTCAGAAGTAAACAGTGGCTTTTGAGAGTCATGATCGCTTGCAGAGATGATGCAAAAAATGACTAGGTATCCCCCCTTACTGTCCATTTCTTGTTTTTAAAGGATGAGAGAAGTGCTACACCTGGTGGAGAGAGATTGTAAGACAGAAATAGTTGCTTTATGCGTGCTGTACGTTATGACATGACACGCCACGATGTAACGGAGGGTCAGTTTTCTCAACTTTTCTCCAATACTATAGAGCCATTACCATGGCGATCAACGCTTGAGTAGAAACGTAGTTCACCCCCCCGATTTTGAAGTCAACACAGTCGCTAAAGTCCCATTAGTCTTCTTTGCAGCCTCGTTTGAATGTCGCGGTTGCGCACATTTGTACAGATTTCACTTTACAGTGAAATGTGTTGTTTTACAGAGTCAGCCATAGTAGTACAGTACAGTGTCTTTAACCCAACCCCTCTGAATCAGAGAGGTGTGGGGGGCTGCCTTAATCGACATCCACATCTTCGGTGCCTGGGGAACAGTGGGTTAACTGCCTTGCTCAGAGGCAGAACAATAGATTTTTACCTTGTCAGCTCGGGGATTCTATCCAGCAATCTTTTGGTTACTGGCCCAACAATCTAACTACTAGGCTACCTGTCGCCCCATAAAGGGTCAGGGTTAGAGGATAGAGTGGATAAAGGGTCAGGGTTAGAGTATAGAGTGGATAAAGGGTTATGAATAGAGAGGATAAAGGGTCAGGGTTAGATGATAGAGAGGATAAAGTGTCAGGGTTAGAGGATAGAGGATAAAGGGTCAGGGTTAGAGGATAGAGGATAAAGGGTCAGGGTTAGAGGATAGAGAGGATAAAGTGTCAGGGTTAGAGGATAGAGAGGATAAAGTGTCAGGGTTAGAGGATAGAGAGGATAAAGTGTCAGGGTTAGAGGATAGAGAGGATAAAGTGTCAGGGTTAGAGGATAGAGAGGATAAAGTGTCAGGGTTAGAGGATAGAGAGGATAAAGTGTCAGGGTTAGAGGATAGAGAGGATAAAGTGTCAGGGTTAGAGGATAGAGGATAAAGTGTCAGGGTTAGAGGATAGAGAGGATAAAGTGTCAGGGTTAGAGGATAGAGGATAAAGTGTCAGGGTTAGAGGATAGAGAGGATAAAGTGTCAGGGTTAGAGGATAGAGAGGATAAAGTGTCAGGGTTAGAGGATAGAGAGGATAAAGTGTCAGGGTTAGAGGATAGAGAGGATAAAGTGTCAGGGTTAGAGGATAGAGGATAAAGTGTCAGGGTTAGAGGATAGAGGATAAAGTGTCAGGGTTAGAGGATAGAGGATAAAGTGTCAGGGTTAGAGGATAGAGGATAAAGTGTCAGGGTTAGAGGATAGAGAGGATAAAGTGTCAGGGTTAGAGGATAGAGAGGATAAAGTGTCAGGGTTAGAGGATAGAGAGGATAAAGGGTCAGGGTTAGAGGATAGAGAGGATAAAGTGTCAGGGTTAGAGGATAAAGATTCATGGTTAGTTGGAGGATAGAGGGTCATGGTTAGTTAGAGGATAGAGGGTCATGGTTAGAGGATAGAGTGGATAAAGGGTCAGGGTTAGAGGATACAGAGGATAAAGTGTCATGGTTAGAGGATAGAGAGGATAACATGTCATGGTTAGAGGATAGAGAGGATAAAGGGTCAGGGTTAGAGGATACAGAGGATAAAGTGTCATGGTTAGAGGATAGAGAGGATAACATGTCATGGTTAGAAGATAGAGAGGATAAAGGGTCATGGTTAGGGGATAGAAAGGATAAAGGGTCATGGTTAGAGGATAGAGAGGATAAATGGTCATGGTTAGGGGATAGAAAGGATAAAGGGTCATGGTTAGAGGATAGAAAGGATAAAGGGTCATGGTTCGAGGATAGAAAGGATAAAGGGTCATGGTTAGAGGATAGAAAGGATAAAGGGTCATGGTTAGAGGATAGAAAGGATAAAGGGTCATGGTTAGAGGATAGAAAGGATAAAGGGTCATGGTTCGAGGATAGAAAGGATAAAGGGTCATGGTTCGAGGATAGAAAGGATAAAGGGTCATGGTTAGAGGATAGAAAGGATAAAGGGTCATGGTTCGAGGATAGAAAGGATAAAGGGTCATGGTTAGAGGATAGAAAGGATAAAGGGTCATGGTTCGAGGATAGAAAGGATAAAGGGTCAGGGTTAGAGGATAGAGAGGATAAAGTGTCATGGTTAGAGGATAGGGGATAAAGGGTCAGGGTTAGAGGATAGAGAGGATAAAGGGTCATGGTTAGAGGATAGAGAGGATAAATGGTCATGGTTAGAGGATAGAGAGGATAAAGTGTCATGGTTAGAGGATAGGGGATAAAGGGTCAGGGTTAGAGGATAGAGAGGATAAAGGGTCATGGTTAGAGGATAGAGAGGATAAATGGTCATGGTTAGAGGATAGAGGATAGAGAGGATAAAGGGTCATGGTTAGAGGATAGAGAGGATAAAGGGTCAGGGTTAGAGGATAGAGAGGATAAAGGGTCAGGGTTAGAGGATAAAGGGTCAGGGTTAGAGGTTAAAGAGGATAAAGGGTCAGGGTTACAGGATAGAGATGATAAAGGGTCATGGTTAGAGGATAGAGAGGATAAAGGGTCATGGTTAGGGGATAGAGAGGATAAAGGGTCATGGTTAGAGGATAGAGAGGATAAAGGGTCCGGGTTAGAGGATAAAGGGTCAGGGTTAGAGGATAGAGATGATAAAGGGTCATGGTTAGAGGATAGAGAGGATAAAGGGTCATGGTTAGGGGATAGGGGATAAAGGGTCAGGGTTAGAGGATAGAGAGGATAAAGGGTCAGGGTTAGAGGATAGAGTGGATAAAGAGTCAGGGTTAGAGGATAAAGGGTCAGGGTTAGAGGATAGAGATGATAAAGGGTCATGGTTAGAGGATAGAGAGGATAAAGGGTCATGGTTAGGGGATAGAGAGGATAAAGGGTCATGGTTAGAGGATAGAGAGGATAAAGGGTCCGGGTTAGAGGATAGACAGGATAAAGGGTCCGGGTTATAGGATAGCGAGGATAAAGGGTCATGGTTAGAGGATAGAGAGGATAAACGGTCAGGGTTAGAGGATAGAGAGGATAATGGGTCATGGTTAGGGGATAGAGAGGATAAAGGGTCATGGTTAGAGGATAGAGCGGATAAAGGGTCAGGGTTAGAGGATAGAGCGGATAAAGGGTCATGGTTAGAGGATAGAGCGGATAAAGGGTCAGGGTTAGAGGATAGAGAGGATAAAGGGTCATGGTTAGAGGATAGAGAGGATAAAGGGTCAGAGGATAGAGAGGATAAAGGGTCAGAGGATAGAGAGGATAAAGGGCCATGGTTAGAGGATAGAGTGGATAAAGGGCCAGGGTTAGAGGATAGAGAGGATAAAGGGTCAGGGTTAGAGGATAGAGAGGATAAAGGGCCAGGGTTAGAGGATAGAGAGGATAAAGGGCCAGGGTTAGAGGATAGAGAGGATAAAGGGCCAGGGTTAGAGGATAGAGAGGATAAAGGGCCGGGGTAAAAATGTTTTATCAACATTGAAAACTATTATTTTTAAATAGTTGAACCGAAACCAAACCTTGAGTCTTCTGCACAGGCCAGACGACTCAAGGCCACTGTGGTCTCGAAGAACATCTGACTGCTTAAATGGTTGGTCTCTCAGTCAGTCAGTCAGCACAGTACTATTTTCTTTATTCAAACCATGCACTCTCACAAACTCATGACAGCAACACTTCATATCAATAAGGATTGGAGTTACTTGTATCACATACTACTACAAGGTTATCTGTAAACCACTTCCTCTGATGTTGTGTTGGAGTAATACACCAAGAACAAGCCAAGAATGTATTTTATTATAAATCATCACTATTACTACCGTAACTAGCCTTACTATGACAGCTACAACCACTACTACTTCTATGATGATGTTGATGGTGATGGTGGTGGTGATGATGATGGTGGTGGTGGTGATGATGTTGATGATGTTGATGATGGTGGTGATGATGATGTTGTTGATGTTGGATGTTGTTGATGGTGATGGTGGTGATGATGATAGTGATGGTGTTGATGGTTGTAATGATGGGGTTGATGGTGATGATGTCATGATGGTGATGGTGTTGATGGTGATGATGATGGCGGTGATGATGATAGTGATTGTGGTGATGATGAGGTTGATGGTGATGATGGTGGTGATGATGGGGTTGATGGTGAAGATGTTGATGGTGACAGTGGTGAGGATGTTGATGGTGATGATGGTGAAGGTGTTGATGGTGATGATTGTGGTGATGATGGGGTTGATGGTGAAGATGTTGATGGTGACAGTGGTGAGGATGTTGATGGTGATGATGGTGAAGGTGTTGATGGTGACAGTGGTGAGGATGTTGATGGTGATGTTGATTGTGGTGATGATGATGATAGTGATGGTGTTGATGGTTGTAATGATGGGGTTGATGGTGATGATGATGATGTCATGATGGTGATGATGGTGGTGATGATGATGATGGCAGTGATGATGATAGTGATGGTGTTGATGGCGATGATGATGATGGGGTTGATGGTATTGATGATGGGGTTGATGGTGAAGATGTTGATGGTGACAGTGGTGAGGATGTTGATGGTGTTGATTGTGACAGTGGTGAGGATGTTGATGGTGATGATGGTGACAGTGGTGAGGATGTTGATGGTGATGATGGTGAAGGTGTTGATGGTGACAGTGGTGAGGATGTTGATGTTGACAGTGGTGAGGATGTTGATGGTGATGATGGTGAAGGTGTTGATGGTGACAGTGGTGAGGATGTTGATGGTGATGATGGTGAAGGTGTTGATGGTGACAGTGGTGAGGATGTTGATGGTGATGATGAATGTGTGGTCCTCTCCCCTCTCAGGACACAGCCCTGTGGACTACAAGCTGCTGTCTGTCCAGGTGATGATTCGCCATGGCGACCGTTACCCCCTTTACGCCATCCCCAAAACCAAGCGGCCTGCCATCGACTGCACCCTGTCCCCAAAGAGGTGAGAGCAACGCCCACTGACTGAACATCCAATGATGATGCAACAAATAGTCTCTCGTCTCCTATTATTCATTCATTAAGGCCTTCTGTTAAATAAAGATGGCCTCCTGAATTAACTGGAGTCTACTGTAAACTGGAGCTGGAGGGAATAGCTAACATTTACAGTGTACCCAAGACAGCGCAATACACAAGGGGTGGAACAGTGGCAAAGGTACCCACAGGACAAACAGAATAATATTAGGCTGAGGAGAGATTAAATAGCATTAATACAACAAAAAAAATGTAAATGTTAGCTATTCCCTCCAGCTCCAGTTTACATGACATCATTTGATCATTAGATAATTACATCATTAGACCATTAGATCATTAGATTAGATCAAATGCAGTTTTGACTGCAGCCAGAAAATGATACCACTTTGTCTTGTGAAATTACCCATCTCCCCTCTCTTACCCCCCCAGTCTTTTGAAGACTTTCTGGTTAGCATGTCGGTGGAAAACTTAAGCAATAATTGCTATGAAGAAGAGGGGAATGTGAGAACGAGCTGCTGTTGTTAGTGAAAGTGATTAGCCGTGGTTCTGCAGTGTGTGATTTGGAGCTACAAGATGTTCAGTCTGACTGTTAGATGTAGTGCTCCCTCCTGGGTTAGAGCTGAGATGTGTCTGCTAGGTGCATGTCCTGCCTGGGGCCACAGGTTCACTTTCACTGGCACCTAGGAGCATCAGAGTGATCCGACTACACGTTGAGCTCTAACACAGAGACATTCCTTATTTCAAAGTGTGACAGTGTTGACTGTCCAACAGTCATTCTGTCTCCATTTTACTTTCATCACTCTCATTTTCTCCCACTTGTTTTCCCTCCAGACTGTCACTGTGGTGTTGTGATTGCTGTTCTGCTGCTGCTCTCTGGTGCAGATGGATGTACACACACACACACACACACACACACACACACACACACACACACACACACACACACACACACACACACACACACACACACACACACACACACACACACACACACACACACACACACACACACATTTTGATATTTGATATCCTCTCTCTTTTTCATGTTCTCATCTTCCCATATCCTTTTCTGTCTCTGTGTATAACTGTCTCTTATTCTGTGTTCACCTCCCCCTCTCATTCATCTGTCATCCTGTCTCACCCCACTGCTCTGCCTCTCATCATGCAGATGGCACTTTCTGATAAGATATTATTTATAGAAAGGGAAGTCATTGCTGTGGCTATTGCTGCACATTCTCAAAAGCAAAGATCAGGGCAGGAAGGGCTCTCTCAGACCTGGCTTCCCTCAGTCTAAAGTGTGTGTGAGAGATTGTTTGTGTGTGAGGGCACTTGGGTTCTATCTACTTTGATTGGCACAACAGAGTGATCCCCTTTGACTTGCATAACCTTGGATCTTGACATGTCATTCTAAATAGATGGCTGATAAATTCCTCCCCAATCCTCTTTTTGGGATATCTTGGTGTATGGCCATTTGCAAATTCAACATGGGCATTTCATTCTGAGCTGATGGGTCTTGCAGAGGAAGAGTGAGTAATCTGAGTCATCTGTGGCCACTGGGCCTGGCCTTCACAGAGCTGAGAGGACTGGTGAATGTCTGCTATGAAGCCAAACTTTGGCTAGAAGATAATTACACATCTTCACTAATGTTTGGCATGTCACAAGAAGGCATAACCCAAATCACAGGAGGTTGGTGGCACCTTAATTGGGGAGGACTGGCTCGTGGTAATGACTGGAGTGGAATCAGTGGAATGGTATCAAATACATCAAACACAAGGTTTCCATGGTTTCCATGTGTTTGATGCCATTCTATTTACTCTGTTCCAGCCATTATTATGAGCCATCCTCCCCTCAGCAGCCTCCTGTGACTCAAACCCACATGAGCGCTCATGCATTGAGTTTGTGTCTGTACTCGCGCTCTCTCTCTCTGCCTTTCTGTCTCTCTCCCTCTTTCCCCCAGTGCACCCCTCTCTCTCTCTGACCAGTATTCAATGCCATCTGGCTCTCAGCACCGACATTCCACTCCAAGTTAGAGCTGAAAGGAGCGAGGGAGGAGAGAGAGAAATGGATAGATGCAAGGCGACACAGCCAAGTGGAGAGAGTGGGAAGGATCCACGGAGAGAAAACAAGAGTGTGAGACAGAGAGAGTGAGGGATGAAGGTAGACTTGGGGAGGTTGAAATGTGGACCTCCTGAGAGAAGATCTTTGTTTTGCTGGAGCTGCAATAAATCAAATCAAATGTTATTGGTCACATACACATGGTTAGCAGATGTTAATGTGAGTATAGCGAAATGCTTGTGCTTGTAGTTCCGACAGTGCAGTAATATCTAACAACAACTACCTAATACACACAAATCTAAAGGGAGGAATAAGAATTTGTACATATACACTACCGTTCAAAAGTTTGGGGTCACTTAGAAATATCCTTGTTTTTGAAAGAAAAGCAAATTTTTTGTCCATTAAAATAAAATTAAATAGATCAGAAATACAGTGTAGACATTGTTAATGTTGTAAATGACTACTGTAGCTGGAAACGTCTGATTCTTAATAGAATATCTACATAGGCGTATAGAGGTCCATTATCAGCAACCATCACTCCTTTGTTCCAATGGCACGTTGTGTTAGCTAATTCAAGTTTATAACTTTAAAAGGCTAATTGATCATAAAAAAAACTTTTGCAATTATGTTATCACAGCTGAAAACTGTTGTTCTGATTAAAGAAGCAATAAAACTGGCCTTTAGACTAGTTGAGTATCTGGAGCATCAGCATTTGTGGGTTCGATTACAGGCTCAAAATGTCCGGAAACAAGTAACTTTCTTCTGAAACTCGTCAGTCTATTCTTGTTAACAATGTCTACACTGTATTTCTGATCAATTGAATGTTATTTTAATGGACAAAAAATGTGCTTTTCTTTCAAAAACAAACATCTTTTTTTTAAATTTTTTTAAATTTTTTTTTGTATCCCCTTTTCTCCCCAATTTTCGTGGTATCCAATCGCTAGTAATTACTATCTTGTCTCATCGCTACAACTCCCGTCGGGCTCGGGAGAGACGAAGGTCGAAAGCCATGCGTCCTCCGAAGCACAACCCAACCAAGCCGCACTGCTTCTTAACACAGCGCGCCTCCAACCCGGAAGCCAGCCGCACCAATGTGTCGGAGGAAACACCGTGCACCTGGCCCCCTTGGTTAGCGCGCACTGCGCCCGGCCCGCCACAGGAGTCGCTGGAGCGTGATGAGACAAGGATATCCCTACCGGCCAAACCCTCCCTAACCCGGACGACGCTAGGCCAATTGTGCGTCGCCCCACGGACCTCCCGGTCGCGGCCGGCTGCGACAGAGCCTGGGCACGAACCCAGAGACTCTGGTGGCGCAGCTAGCACTGCGATGCAGTGCCCTAGACCACTGCGCCACCCGGGAGGCTACAAGGACATTTCTAAGTGACCCCAAACTTTTGAACTGTAGTGTAAATATATGGATGAGCGGCATAGGCATGGTGCAATAGATGGTATACGGTACAGTATATACATATGAGATGAGTAATGTGAGATATGTTAACATTATTAAAGTTGCATTGTTTAAAGTGACTAGTGATCCATTTATAAAAGTGGCCAGAGATATGAGTCTCTATGTAGGCAGCAGCCTCTCTGAGTTAGTGATTGCTGTTTAGCAGTCTGATGGCCTTCTCAACAGTATGTTATATTTCAGGAACTGTTTTTCCGTCTCTCGGTCCCAGCTTTGATGCACCTGTACTGACCTCGCCTTCTAGATGGTAGCGGGGTGAACAGTCAGTGGCTCGGGTGGTTGTTGTCCTTGATGATCTTTTTGGCCTTCCTGTGACATTGGGTGCTGTAGGTGTCCTGGAGGGCAGGTAGTTTGCCCCCGGTATTGTGTTGTGCAGACAGCAACACTGTCTGGAGAGCCTTGCGGTTGAGGGAGGTGCAGTTGCTGTACCAGCCGGCGATACAGCCCAACAGGCTGTAAAAGTTTGTCAGGGTTTTAGGTGACAAGCCAAATTTCTTCAGCCTCATGAGATTGAAGAGGCACTGTTGCCCCTTCTTTATCACACTGTCTGTGTGGGTGGACCATTTCAGTTTGTCTGTGATGTGTACTCCGAGTAACTTAAAACTTTCCACCTTCTCCACTACTGTCCCTTCGATGTGGATAGGAGGGTGCTTCCTCTGCTGTTTCCTGAAGTCCACGATCATCTCCTCTGTTTTGTTGACGTTGAGTGAGAGGTTGTTTTCCTGACACCACACTCCGAGTGCCCTCAATAGATACAGCAGACGTGTGTTTGAGCAGGCTGTTTTGTCTCCGGGGTGTGTGTGGATTATGTGTGTGTGCTTGGGAGAGAGAGATTTACATTTATAAAGGTCTTATTTATAAAGGTCTACAATCTGGGTCTGTTTTTATGTTGACCAGTGTGTAATTATGGGGATCTAGTCTGCACTAGCATATGGGTTATAGGCAGGATCCTAGGGGACTGTTGGAGTGTGTGTCTGTGTGTGTCTGCATGTAATTCCCCACAGCTTGCACTAGCATGCCAAGTCGACCCACTGTCTCTGTCTGTCTGCGGTCTCTCCAGCTGGAAACTATTCCCCCTCTTTAGCCTGCCTTTCTCTCTCTCCCTCTCTCTTTCTTTCCCTTTCCTGCTCTGTCTTGCTTGACAATTCAAAGGGATTTGACCACCAGTGAGATAGATATTGAGTGGGCAAGTCAATAGAATAGAAGAATGTTAAATCTAACACCAGCATAATGCATGATCCTTTAGTTAGATACTGGAGCTGCCTGGCCAACGTTAGTTAGAGACTGGAGCTGCCTGCTGAATGTTAGTTAGAGACTGGAGCTGCCTGGCCAACGTTAGTTAGAGACTGGAGCTGCCTGGCCAACGTTAGTTAGAGACTGGAGCTGCCTGCTGAATGTTAGTTAGAGACTGGAGCTGCCTGGCCAACGTTAGTTAGAGACTGGAGCTGCCTGGCCAACGTTAGTTAGAGACTGGAGCTGCCTGGCAAACGTTCGTTAGAGACTGGAGCTGCCTGGCAAACGTTCGTTAGAGACTGGAGCTGCCTGGCAAACGTTAGAGACTGGAGCTGCCTGGCAAACGTTAGTTAGAGACTGGAGCTGCCTGGCAAACGTTAGTTAGAGACTGGAGCTGCCTGGCAAACGTTAGTTAGAGACTGGAGCTGCCTGCTGAATGTTAGTTAGAGACTGGAGCTGCTTGCTGAATGTTAGTTAGAGACTGGAGCTGCCTGGCCAACGTTAGTTAGAGACTGGAGCTGCCTGGCAAACGTTAGTTAGAGACTGGAGCTGCCTGGCAAACGTTAGTTAGAGACTGGAGCTGCCTGCTGAATGTTAGCTAGAGACTGTAGCTGCCTGGCCAACGTCAGTTAGAGACTGGAGCTGCCTGGCCAACGTTAGTTAGAGACTGGAGCTGCCTGGCCAACGTTAGTTAGAGACTGGAGCTGCCTGGCAAACGTTAGTTAGAGACTGGAGCTGCCTGCTGAATGTTAGTTAGAGACTGGAGCTGCCTGGCAAACGTTAGTTAGAGACTGGAGCTGCCTGGCAAACGTTAGTTAGAGACTGGAGCTGCCTGGCAAACCTTAGTTAGAGACTGGAGCTGCCTGCTGAATGTTAGTTAGAGACTGGAGCTGCCTGGCAAACGTTAGTTAGAGACTGGAGCTGCCTGGCAAATGTTAGTTAGAGACTGGAGCTGCCTGGCCTACGTTAGTTAGAGACTGGAGCTGCCTGGCCAACGTTAGTTAGAGACTGGAGTTGCCTGGCCAACGTTAGTTAGAGACAGGAGCTGCCTGGCCAACGTTAGTTAGAGACTGGAGCTGCCTGGCCAACGTTAGTTAGAGACTGGAGCTGCCTGGCAAACGTTAGTTAGAGACTGGAGCTGCCTGGCCAACGTTAGTTAGAGACTGGAGCTGCCTGGCCAACGTTAGTTAGAGACTGGAGCTGCCTGCTGAATGTTAGTTAGAGACTGGAGCTGCCTGGCCAACGTTAGTTAGAGACTGGAGCTGCCTGGCAAATGTTAGTTAGAGACTGGAGCTGCCTGGCCAACGTTAGTTAGAGACTGGAGCTGCCTGCTGAATGTTAGTTAGAGACTGGAGCTGCCTGGCCAACGTTAGTTAGAGACTGGAGCTGCCTGGCAAATGTTAGTTAGAGACTGGAGCTGCCTGGCCAACGTTAGTTAGAGACTGGAGCTGCCTGGCCAACGTTAGTTAGAGACTGGAGTTGCCTGGCAAACGTTAGTTAGAGACAGGAGCTGCCTGGCCAACGTTAGTTAGAGACTGGAGCTGCCTGGCCAACGTTAGTTAGAGACTGGAGCTTCCTGGCAAACGTTAGTTAGAGACTGGAGCTGCCTGGCCAACGTTAGTTAGAGACTGGAGCTGCCTGCTGAATGTTAGTTAGAGACTGGAGCTGCCTGGCAAACGTTAGTTAGAGACTGGAGCTGCCTGGCAAACGTTAGTTAGAGACTGGAGCTGCCTGGCAAACGTTAGTTAGAGACTGGAGCTGCCTGCTGAATGTTAGTTAGAGACTGGAGCTGCCTGGCCAACGTTAGTTAGAGACTGGAGCTGCCTGGCCAACGTTAGTTAGAGACTGGAGCTGCCTGCTTAATGTTAGTTAGAGACTGGAGCTGCCTGGCCAACGTTAGTTAGAGACTGGAGCTGCCTGCTTAATGTTAGTTAGAGACTGGAGTTGCCTGGCAAACGTTAGTTAGAGACAGGAGCTGCCTGGCCAACGTTAGTTAGAGACTGGAGCTGCCTGGCCAATGTTAGTTAGAGACTGGAGCTTCCTGGCCAACGTTAGTTAGAGACTGGAGCTGCCTGCTGAATGTTAGTTAGAGACTGGAGCTGCCTGGCCAACGTTAGTTAGAGACTGGAGCTGCCTGCTGAATGTTAGTTAGAGACTGGAGCTGCCTGGCAAACGTTAGTTAGAGACTGGAGCTGCCTGGCAAACGTTAGTTAGAGACTGGAGCTGCCTGGCAAACGTTAGTTAGAGACTGGAGCTGCCTGCTGAATGTTAGTTAGAGACTGGAGCTGCCTGGCCAACGTTAGTTAGAGACTGGAGCTGCCTGGCCAACGTTAGTTAGAGACTGGAGCTGCCTGCTTAATGTTAGTTAGAGACTGGAGCTGCCTGGCCAACGTTAGTTAGAGACTGGAGCTGCCTGGCAAATGTTAGTTAGAGACTGGAGGGGCCTGGCCAACGTTAGGTAGAGACTGGAGCTGCCTGGCCAACGTTAGTTAGAGACTGGAGTTGCCTGGCCAATGTTAGTTAGAGACAGGAGCTGCCTGGCCAACGTTAGTTAGAGACTGGAGCTGCCTGGCCAACGTTAGTTAGAGACTGGAGCTGCCTGGCCAACGTTAGTTAGAGACTGGAGCTGCCTGCTGAATGTTAGTTAGAGACTGGAGCTGCCTGGCAAACGTTAGTTAGAGACTGGAGCTGCCTGGCCAACGTTAGTTAGAGACAGGAGCTGCCTGGCCAACGTTAGTTAGAGACTGGAGCTGCCTGGCCAACGTTAGTTAGAGACTGGAGCTGCCTGCTGAATGTTAGTTAGAGACTGGAGCTGCCTGGCAAACGTTAGTTAGAGACTGGAGCTGCCTGGCAAACGTTAGTTAGAGACTGGAGCTGCCTGGCAAACGTTAGTTAGAGACTGGAGCTGCCTGCTGAATGTTAGTTAGAGACTGGAGCTGCCTGGCCAACGTTAGTTAGAGACTGGAGCTGCCTGGCCAACGTTAGTTAGAGACTGGAGCTGCCTGCTTAATGTTAGTTAGAGACTGGAGCTGCCTGGCCAACGTTAGTTAGAGACTGGAGCTGCCTGGCAAATGTTAGTTAGAGACTGGAGGGGCCTGGCCAACGTTAGGTAGAGATCGGAGCTGCCTGGCCAACGTTAGTTAGAGACTGGAGTTGCCTGGCCAACGTTAGTTAGAGACAGGAGCTGCCTGGCCAACGTTAGTTAGAGACTGGAGCTGCCTGGCCAACGTTAGTTAGAGACTGGAGCTGCCTGGCCAACGTTAGTTAGAGACTGGAGCTGCCTGCTGAATGTTAGTTAGAGACTGGAGCTGCCTGGCAAACGTTAGTTAGAGACTGGAGCTGCCTGGCCAACGTTAGTTAGAGACAGGAGCTGCCTGGCCAACGTTAGTTAGAGACTGGAGCTGCCTGGCCAACGTTAGTTAGAGACTGGAGCTGCCTGGCCAACGTTAGTTAGAGACTGGAGCTGCCTGGCCAACGTTAGTTAGAGACTGGAGCTGCCTGGCCAACGTTAGTTAGAGACTGGAGCTGCCTGCTGAATGTTAGTTAGAGACTGGAGCTGCCTGGCCAACGTTAGTTAGAGACTGGAGCTGCCTGGCCAACGTTAGTTAGAGACTGGAGCTGCCTGGCAAACGTTAGTTAGAGACTGGAGCTGCCTGGCAAACGTTAGTTAGAGACTGGAGCTGCCTGGCAAACGTTAGTTAGAGACTGGAGCTGCCTGGCAAACGTTAGTTAGAGACTGGAGCTGCCTGGCCAACGTTAGTTAGAGACTGGAGCTTCCTGCTGAATGTTAGTTAGAGACTGGAGCTGCCTGGCAAACGTTAGTTAGAGACTGGAGCTGCCTGGCAAACGTTAGTTAGAGACTGGAGCTGCCTGGCAAACCTTAGTTAGAGACTGGAGCTGCCTGCTGAATGTTAGTTAGAGACTGGAGCTGCCTGGCAAACGTTAGTTAGAGACTGGAGCTGCCTGGCAAATGTTAGTTAGAGACTGGAGCTGCCTGGTCAACGTTAGTTAGAGACTGGAGCTGCCTGGCCCACGTTAGTTAGAGACTGGAGCTGCCTGGCCAACGTTAGTTAGAGACTGGAGCTGCCTGCTTAATGTTAGTTAGAGACTGGAGCTGCCTGGCCAACGTTAGTTAGAGACTGGAGCTGCCTGGCAAATGTTAGTTAGAGACTGGAGCGGCCTGGCCAACGTTAGGTAGAGACTGGAGCTGCCTGGCCAACGTTAGTTAGAGACTGGAGTTGCCTGGCCAACGTTAGTTAGAGACAGGAGCTGCCTGGCCAACGTTAGTTAGAGACTGGAGCTGCCTGGCCAACGTTAGTTAGAGACTGGAGCTTCCTGGCAAACGTTAGTTAGAGACTGGAGCTGCCTGGCCAACGTTAGTTAGAGACTGGAGCTGCCTGCTGAATGTTAGTTAGAGACTGGAGCTGCCTGGCAAACGTTAGTTAGAGACTGGAGCTGCCTGGCCAACGTTAGTTAGAGACAGGAGCTGCCTGGCCAACGTTAGTTAGAGACTGGAGCTGCCTGGCCAACGTTAGTTAGAGACTGGAGCTGCCTGGCAAACGTTAGTTAGAGACTGGAGCTGCCTGGCCAACGTTAGTTAGAGACTGGAGCTGCCTGGCCAACGTTAGTTAGAGACTGGAGCTGCCTGCTGAATGTTAGTTAGAGACTGGAGCTGCCTGGCCAACGTTAGTTAGAGACTGGAGCTGCCTGGCCAACGTTAGTTAGAGACAGGAGCTGCCTGGCCAACGTTAGTTAGAGACTGGAGCTGCCTGGCCAACGTTAGTTAGAGACTGGAGCTGCCTGGCCAACGTTAGTTAGAGACTGGAGCTGCCTGGCCAACGTTAGTTAGAGACAGGAGCTGCCTGGCCAACGTTAGTTAGAGACTGGAGCTGCCTGGCCAACGTTAGTTAGAGACTGGAGCTGCCTGGCAAACGTTAGTTAGAGACTGGAGCTGCCTGGCCAACGTTAGTTAGAGACTGGAGCTGCCTGGCCAACGTTAGTTAGAGACTGGAGCTGCCTGCTGAATGTTAGTTAGAGACTGGAGCTGCCTGGCCAACGTTAGTTAGAGACTGGAGCTGCCTGGCCAACGTTAGTTAGAGACTGGAGCTGCCTGGCCAACGTTAGTTAGAGACTGGAGCTGCCTGCTGAATGTTAGTTAGAGACTGGAGCTGCCTGGCCAACGTTAGTTAGAGACTGGAGCTGCCTGGCCAACGTTAGTTAGAGACTGGAGCTGCCTGGCAAACGTTAGTTAGAGACTGGAGCTGCCTGGCCAACGTTAGTTAGAGACTGGAGCTGCCTGCTGAATGTTAGTTAGAGACTGGAGCTGCCTGGCAAACGTTAGTTAGAGACTGGAGCTGCCTGGCAAACGTTAGTTAGAGACTGGAGCTGCCTGGCCAACGTTAGTTAGAGACTGGAGCTGCCTGGCCAACGTTAGTTAGAGACTGGAGCTGCCTGGCCAACGTTAGTTAGAGACTGGAGCTGCCTGGCCAACGTTAGTTAGAGACTGGAGCTGCCTGGCCAACGTTAGTTAGAGACTGGAGCTGCCTGTTGAATGTTAGTTAGAGACTGGAGCTGCCTGGCCAACGTTAGTTAGAGACTGGAGCTGCCTGGCCAACGTTAGTTAGAGACTGGAGCTGCCTGGCAAACGTTAGTTAGAGACTGGAGCTGCCTGGCAAACGTTAGTTAGAGACTGGAGCTGCCTGGCAAACGTTAGTTAGAGACTGGAGCTGCCTGGCAAACGTTAGTTAGAGACTGGAGCTGCCTGGCCAACGTTAGTTAGAGACTGGAGCTTCCTGCTGAATGTTAGTTAGAGACTGGAGCTGCCTGGCAAACGTTAGTTAGAGACTGGAGCTGCCTGGCAAACGTTAGTTAGAGACTGGAGCTGCCTGGCAAACCTTAGTTAGAGACTGGAGCTGCCTGCTGAATGTTAGTTAGAGACTGGAGCTGCCTGGCAAACGTTAGTTAGAGACTGGAGCTGCCTGGCAAATGTTAGTTAGAGACTGGAGCTGCCTGGTCAACGTTAGTTAGAGACTGGAGCTGCCTGGCCCACGTTAGTTAGAGACTGGAGCTGCCTGGCCAACGTTAGTTAGAGACTGGAGCTGCCTGCTTAATGTTAGTTAGAGACTGGAGCTGCCTGGCCAACGTTAGTTAGAGACTGGAGCTGCCTGGCAAATGTTAGTTAGAGACTGGAGCGGCCTGGCCAACGTTAGGTAGAGACTGGAGCTGCCTGGCCAACGTTAGTTAGAGACTGGAGTTGCCTGGCCAACGTTAGTTAGAGACAGGAGCTGCCTGGCCAACGTTAGTTAGAGACTGGAGCTGCCTGGCCAACGTTAGTTAGAGACTGGAGCTTCCTGGCAAACGTTAGTTAGAGACTGGAGCTGCCTGGCCAACGTTAGTTAGAGACTGGAGCTGCCTGCTGAACGTTAGTTAGAGACTGGAGCTGCCTGGCAAACGTTAGTTAGAGACTGGAGCTGCCTGGCCAACGTTAGTTAGAGACAGGAGCTGCCTGGCCAACGTTAGTTAGAGACTGGAGCTGCCTGGCCAACGTTAGTTAGAGACTGGAGCTGCCTGGCAAACGTTAGTTAGAGACTGGAGCTGCCTGGCCAACGTTAGTTAGAGACTGGAGCTGCCTGGCCAACGTTAGTTAGAGACTGGAGCTGCCTGGCAAACGTTAGTTAGAGACTGGAGCTGCCTGGCCAACGTTAGTTAGAGACTGGAGCTGCCTGGCAAACGTTAGTTAGAGACTGGAGCTGCCTGGCCAACGTTAGTTAGAGACTGGAGCTGCCTGGCCAACGTTAGTTAGAGACTGGAGCTGCCTGCTGAATGTTAGTTAGAGACTGGAGCTGCCTGGCCAACGTTAGTTAGAGACTGGAGCTGCCTGGCCAACGTTAGTTAGAGACTGGAGCTGCCTGGCCAACGTTAGTTAGAGACTGGAGCTGCCTGCTGAATGTTAGAGACTGGAGCTGCCTGGCCAACGTTAGTTAGAGACTGGAGCTGCCTGGCAAACGTTAGTTAGAGACTGGAGCTGCCTGGCAAACGTTAGTTAGAGACTGGAGCTGCCTGGCAAACGTTAGTTAGAGACTGGAGCTGCCTGGCAAACGTTAGTTAGAGACTGGAGCTGCCTGGCCAACGTTAGTTAGAGACTGGAGCTTCCTGCTGAATGTTAGTTAGAGACTGGAGCTGCCTGGCAAACGTTAGTTAGAGACTGGAGCTGCCTGGCAAACGTTAGTTAGAGACTGGAGCTGCCTGGCAAACCTTAGTTAGAGACTGGAGCTGCCTGCTGAATGTTAGTTAGAGACTGGAGCTGCCTGGCAAACGTTAGTTAGAGACTGGAGCTGCCTGGCAAATGTTAGTTAGAGACTGGAGCTGCCTGGTCAACGTTAGTTAGAGACTGGAGCTGCCTGGCCCACGTTAGTTAGAGACTGGAGCTGCCTGGCCAACGTTAGTTAGAGACTGGAGCTGCCTGCTTAATGTTAGTTAGAGACTGGAGCTGCCTGGCCAACGTTAGTTAGAGACTGGAGCTGCCTGGCAAATGTTAGTTAGAGACTGGAGCGGCCTGGCCAACGTTAGGTAGAGACTGGAGCTGCCTGGCCAACGTTAGTTAGAGACTGGAGTTGCCTGGCCAACGTTAGTTAGAGACAGGAGCTGCCTGGCCAACGTTAGTTAGAGACTGGAGCTGCCTGGCAAACGTTAGTTAGAGACTGGAGCTGCCTGGCAAACGTTAGTTAGAGACTGGAGCTGCCTGGCAAACGTTAGTTAGAGACTGGAGCTGCCTGGCAAACGTTAGTTAGAGACTGGAGCTGCCTGGCCAACGTTAGTTAGAGACTGGAGCTTCCTGGCAAACGTTAGTTAGAGACTGGAGCTGCCTGGCCAACGTTAGTTAGAGACTGGAGCTGCCTGCTGAATGTTAGTTAGAGACTGGAGCTGCCTGGCAAACGTTAGTTAGAGACTGGAGCTGCCTGGCCAACGTTAGTTAGAGACAGGAGCTGCCTGGCCAACGTTAGTTAGAGACTGGAGCTGCCTGGCCAACGTTAGTTAGAGACTGGAGCTGCCTGGCAAACGTTAGTTAGAGACTGGAGCTGCCTGGCCAACGTTAGTTAGAGACTGGAGCTGCCTGGCCAATGTTAGTTAGAGACTGGAGCTGCCTGCTGAATGTTAGTTAGAGACTGGAGCTGCCTGGCCAACGTTAGTTAGAGACTGGAGCTGCCTGGCCAACGTTATTTAGAGACTGGAGCTGCCTGGCCAACGTTAGTTAGAGACTGGAGCTGCCTGCTGAATATTAGTTAGAGACTGGAGCTGCCTGGCCAACGTTAGTTAGAGACTGGAGCTGCCTGGCCAACGTTAGTTAGAGACTGGAGCTGCCTGGCAAACGTTAGTTAGAGACTGCAGCTGCCTGGCAAACGTTAGTTAGAGACTGGAGCTGCCTGGCAAACGTTAGTTAGAGACTGGAGCTGCCTGGCAAACGTTAGTTAGAGACTGGAGCTGCCTGGCAAACGTTAGTTAGAGACTGGAGCTGCCTGGCAAACGTTAGTTAGAGACTGGAGCTGCCTGGCAAACGTTAGTTATAGACTGGAGCTGCCTGGCAAACGTTAGTTATAGACTGGAGCTGCCTGGCAAACGTTAGTTATAGACTGGAGCTGCCTGGCAAACGTTAGTTATAGACTGGAGCTGCCTGCTGAATGTTAGTTATAGACTGGAGCTGCCTGCTGAATGTTAGTTATAGACTGGAGCTGCCTGCTGAATGTTAGTTATAGACTGGAGCTGCCTGGCAAACGTTAGTTATAGACTGGAGCTGCCTGGCAAACGTTAGTTATAGACTGGAGCTGCCTGGCAAACGTTAGTTATAGACTGGAGCTGCCTGCTGAATGTTAGAGACGGGCTGCTTGGCGAACGGGATTTCATGATGTAATACTATTCTGTGGTGGAAGGCATAGATTTAAGGTCAATGTTTCAACCAATCGTGACAAACCTTGTCGAATCTGAGACTAATGATAGGATGTGATGTGGTTTTGGATGATGTCTCAGAACTGCTATGGAAACCAGAGTGTCCCTGTGTGTATGTGTGCATGCTCATGTATGTGTGTGTGTGCGTGCTTGTGTGTACCGCTGAACCCCTGCCACCCCATAAATAATCTTTAATCTGTAAAACTATGGTGCGGTTGAGCTGCAGCTCCCAGATTTGATGTATTAAACTGTAATCCTCTATCATCTCTAACCGTTTAGATCTTTGACTGATCATCCCCTGCCCTGACTGTACACTGACCCCACTGTGAGGGAAACATGATGCTCTTGTCTCTGTAGCCATGTCTCTGCTGATTGTGTTTATATAGCCCTCATACTCTATCTACCGCACATTGAAGTAGGCTCAGTAAGTGTTGTGTTAGACAGCTCCCTGGTGGTAGAGACATAACAGTACAAGACTGCATACTACTTTAACTCTAGTTTTCACCCCATACGAAGGGTTCTTTCCTTCCACATGTCACATATTAATCATGTCACTTAACCCCCCCTCTCTCTTTCATCTCTCGCCCCCCTTCCAGGAAGCCCTCCCACCCCCAGCTAAAATCTTTCATTGGTCACATGGCCCAGGGGGGGCATGGCCGCTGGGAGGGGACTCTCAGCTCGTTGCCCCGCCTCCCTAACCACAGCGCTTGTGAGATGGGCGAGCTCACTCAGACAGGTAACCAACCAATCAATCACATTAAAGATGTGTAAAGAACCACCCAAACCAGGCTGGTTTTATGTCTGAAATGTGCAACCAATCTCTGTCTTTCCCTCTTTAGGTGTAGTGCAGCATTTACGCAATGGCCAGCTCCTTCGCCAAGCCTACAAGCGCCACAAACTCCTCCCGCCCGATTGGTCGACCAAGCAAGTGTGGGTGGAGACTACGGGCAGGAGCCGCACCCTCCAGAGCGGGATGGCTCTTCTGTATGGGTTCCTGCCCGACTTTGACTGGAGCCGTCTGACAGTCCACCACCAGTGGAGCACGTTGTTCTGTGGCTCAGCCTGTGACTGTCCTGCTAGGAACCGTTATCTGGAGGAGGAGCAGAGGAGACAGTACCGCTTCAGAGCAGCAGACACTGAACTGGAGAGGACCTACGCAGACATGGCCCGTACGCTAGGTCTGCCCCCGCGCCAGCTCAGAGCTGCCAACCCTATAGACTCTCTGCTGTGCCACCTGTGCCATGGCCTGTCCTTCCCATGTGTGGCAGCAGGGAGTGCTCTCGGCAGTGGGGGCTGTCTGACTCTGGCCCAGTTTGCTGTGATCCGGAGGCAGCAGTTAGAGGACGAGGTGGACAGGAGGAGGGTGGGACTGTATCACCGCTACGCCGTGCTCGCCACGCACCCCTACCTCAACCGCACCGCCAACAGGTTGGAGCGTGTTGCCAAGGCCTACGCTCCGGGAAGAAAACCCCGCGCTGGAGGAGAGGAGGTGTTCACCCTGTCCTCGGCTCACGACGTCACCGTGGCGCCGTTACTAAGCGCCCTGGGCTTGGAGGAGGCATTGTTCCCGAGGTTTGCAGCAAGGGTTGTGTTTGAGTTGTGGAAGAGTCCGCACGCAACGCAGGGACAACGTAAGGGGCAACGGCAGAGCCAGAATAAGGCTTCTGGGGTGAAAGGGGAGAGGTCAAAAGGTGGTAACGAGGGGGACATGTTTGTGAGGGTTCTGTACAACGGAGAGGACGTAACATTCCATACCACCTTCTGTCGCTCACATGACCGCCATGCCACACAACCGCTATGCCCCCTGGGTAACTTCCTGTCTTTCGTCAGGAAAGACATGTTCGGGGTCCTCAACGCCACGTCCTACCACGACGCCTGCTACCGACGGACAGGCTGACTGACAGAGGGATGGAGAGAGAAAAGGAGGAAAGGAAGGGAATCATTTAGCTGATTTTGGAATTTGTTAATAGCTCTTTTCCCACGTTGATGGTAGTGCCCTATTGAACTATTTTAATGTCTTAAAACTTTGAAATTTTTCTAAAGTCAAAAAACATTCCTAGAAAGCATAGATACTGATCATACATGTCATGCACACAAACACACTGCAAAAATACATATTTTCACCAACAAATTCCTATACACAAACACACTGCAAAAATACATATTTTCACCAACAAATTCCTATACACAAACACACACATACTATATACACACTCTTCATGCCTTCTTGATCAGATGTCTTTGTCAATGAAGTTGGACTTCTAAACTGACAGCCTTGTGGTGTTGACAATCACACCCGGATACTTAACCTGCAAATATACACATTTGAACGTTGACCTTTCTACCATTTTTACGTTTTTTAAATGTTTGTAAGGGAAAGACATTCTGGGGTGAAAGTTAAGGACTCAGACACTTTATTCACACATTCCTGCATTCCAACTGGGAATGTTGAGATTCTGCTTTTCCCAAATTCCTGCATAGAAAAGGGGAACATTGAAACTGGAAACACGAATGCTGGATTAGTTCATATAAAATGTTGAATCTGCCATTTATAATTTGTCTTGATATTGTTCTGACATTTTGATTAAAATGGTGCTGGAGACCAATAGAATTAGGGTCGGTTTTTCTGTATAATTAATTCATTTGAGTTTACTGCTAAAAAAAGAGCTCAGCCACATACTGTACTTTCAGGTTGATTTCAATGTTAAGAATTAAGTCATCCCAACAATTTACACTCAATGTTTACTCAATAATGAAAATATTCCACACCTTAGTAAAGGCTAGTTTTTATGGTACTTAGATTTCACTGTTGCTGTAAGATGGTAATAACAGTTCATAAATATGTCATCAGTAATTGTACATTTTTCCACTACATGAAGGAAACCATTTTCCAGTTGGGACTATTTTTATTAATGATGTTCATAATTTAGAATAATTATAATTTTTACTGTAAAGCACATTACAGTCTGCAAAGAAGTAATAAAACTTGTTTCCTCACAACTGTCTCTGTATTGTGTGAAAACGTATGAGCTAACATTACTGTTCTGAATTCCCCAAGTCTCATAGACTAGACGTAATATAGTAAACATAAATCCAGGACAATCAAATTAGTATGCTATGTTATGTTTGAAATGGTTACATAAGATAGGTTACTTAGGCTTGACAAAATCCTGCAGAAAAAGTCCATGATGACTAGTCCTGCAGAAATCCTGCACAAACATGACAATTCCTTCAGGAATCCTGCAGGACCAAAACCTGCAGGATGTTGATATTCCTGCAAGACCAACTAAATCTCAGCACGAATCCGGCAGAACAATTCCTGTGGCAATTCCTTTAGGACCATGACAATTCCTGCAGGACCGAAACCTGAATAATTTTAATATTCCTGCAGGATATGGCAATTCCTGAAGGACCAAGTAAATCCCAGCATGAATCCCGCAGAACCGAATGCTGCAGGATTTTGATATTTCTGCAGGATATATCAATTTCTGCAGGACCAATTCCAGCACAAAATCATGCAGGATTTAGATATTCCTAGGACCGTATCGGTCTAGTCTCAGTCCTGACTTAAATTTTCTTGAAAATCAAACAAGGTTTGAATTTTGCTGTCCATCAATGATTCCCAACCAAATTGAATGAGCTTGAGAAATTTTTACAAAAACAATATGTTGCCCTAAGAGTTGTCCAAAGTTGGTAGAATCTTAATGAAAATTATTCACAGCTGTAATGGCTGCCAAATGTGCTTCTACCAAGTAATAACACAGATGTAATGACTAACGATAATCGTCTGGAGAAGGAGAGGAGGTCCAAAGTGCAGCGTGGTATGTATCCATAATACTTTTAATCAAAATGAATACACGAACAAAAACAACAAAACGACCAACGAACAGTTCTGACAGGTGCAACAAACACTAACCAGAAAATAACCACCCACAAACACAAGTGGGAAAACAGGCTACCTAAGTATGTCTCTCAATCAGAGACAACGATAGACAGCTGCCTCTGATTGAGAACCATACCAGGCCAAACACATAGAAATAGAAAACCTAGACCTACAACATATAATACCCACCCACATCACACCCTGACCAAACTAAAAATAGAAACATACAAAGCAATCTATGGTCAGGGCGTGACAGTACACCCCCCCCCCCCAAAGGTGCGGACTCCGGCCGCAAAACCTAAACCAATAGGGGAGGGTCTGGGTGGGCATTTCACCGCGGTGGCGGCTCTGGTGCAGGACGTGGACCCCGCTCCACCTTAGTTTTGGCCCACTTAGGTGGCGCCTTTGGAGCGGGGACCCTTACCGCCGACCCCGGACCGGGGACCCTTGCAGCGGGCCCCGGAAAGGAGGGAAACACTAGCTGCTCCGGACAGGAGGGAGACCCTGGTTGCTCCGGACAGGAGGGAGACCCTGGCTGCTCCGGACAGGAGGGAGACCCTGGCTGCTCCGGACAGGAGGGAGACCCTGGCTGCTCCTGACTGAAGCCCATCGCTGGAGGCTCCGGACTAGAGGGCGACGCTGGAGGCTCCGAACTAGAGGGCGACGCTGGAGGCTCCGGACTAGAGGGCGACGCTGGAGGCTCCGGACTAGAGGGCGACGCTGGAGGCTCCGGACTAGAGGGCGACGCTTGAGGCCTCGTGCCATAACTCCTCACTGGAGGCTTCGTGCCATGGATCATCACTGGAGGCTTCGTGCTATGGATCATCACTGGAGGCTTCGTGCCATGGATCATCACTGGAGGCTTCGTGCCATGGATCATCACTGGAGGCTTCGTGCCATGGATCATCACTGGAGGCTTCGTGCCATGGATCATCACTGGAGGCTTCGTGCCATGGATCATCACTGGAGGCTTCGTGCCATGGATCATCACTGGAGGCTTCGTGCCATGGATCATCACTGGAGGCTTCGTGCCATGGATCATCACTGGAGGCTTCGTGCCATGGATCATCACTGGAGGCTTCGTGCCATGGATCATCACTGGAGGCTTCGTGCCATGGATCATCACTGGAGGCTTCTTGCCATGGATCATCACTGGAGGCTTCGTGCCATGGATCCTCACTGGAGGCTTCGTGCCATGGATCATCACTGGAATGGAGATACACACAAGAGGCCTGGCTCTGGGAGAAGGCACAGGACTCACCAGGCTGGGGAGACATGCAGAAGGGTTAGAGCTTAGCACAGGCACAGAACTCACCAGGCTGGGGAGACATGCAGGAGGTCTTGTCCTTGGCCGAGGCACCGGATGCACTGGACCGTGGAGGCGCACTGGCGGTCTCGAGCGCAGAGCTAGCACCACTCGTCCTGGCTGGATCCCCCCTGTAGCCCAGCAAGTGCGGGGAGTTGTGCCCATGGTCCTTTGCCATCCAGAATTCCCTCCAATGTCCAGGAGTCCATGTTCCCACGCTGCTTGGTCCTTTGTAGGTGGGTGGTTCTGTCACGATCGTTGTCTCTGATTGAGAATCATACTTAGGTAGCCTGTTCCCACCTGTGTTTGTGGGTGGTTGTTTTATGTTTTGTGTGTTCACCTTACAGGACTGTTCGTTTATCGTTTTTGTTGTTTTGTCAAGTGTTTCATATTTTAATTGAAATAATGAACACTTACCACGCTGCACCTTGGTCCTCCTCTCCTTCTCCAGACGACGATCGTAACAACGACGTTCGTTTGAGGAAAAATGAGAGGACCAAGGTGCAGCGTGGTACGTGTTCATGACTTTTAATAACACTGAACACTAGAACAAAAAATAACAAAACAGAACAAACGAAACAGTCCTGTCTGGTGCAGACACAAAACAGAAAACAACTACCCACAAAACACAGGTGGGAAAAGTATGGTTCTCAATCAGAGACAACGATAGACAGCTGCCTCTGATTGAGAACCACACCCAGCCAAACACATAGAAATAGACTACATAGAACGAAAACATAGAATGCCCACCCCAACTCACGCCCTGACCAACCAAAATAGAGACATAAAAAGGATCTCTAAGGTCAGGGCGTGACAACAGAGGGGTGGAGACTTATACAATTATGATTTTTCTACAACTTTATTTTACTTTGAAAATGTGTAGGTTGTGTAGATCTGTATATATAAAATAATGTAATCACTTATAGATTTCATTTTAAGGCAGAAAAATTTGAAAAAAGTTCAAGGGGCTGTAGACTTTATATAGGCACTTGTCATGAGAATTTTCAATACCAATGACTATCAATCAATAGCTTTGACCAATCCCCGAGGTTTGTAAGACCATGGGTATACTAATAATTAGGCAAAGACTCAGCTTTATGCAAAAGGTTAGTACAGTTTATTCAGAGAACGTTCTAGTCCATTGTACAAAAACATCAATTTTATACTGGCTCCTTACGCACATACCTTCACACAAACAGTAGATATCCTACGCACATACATACAAGTTCAAATCTTAAGCTACGCCTTGCTCAGACAGTCTGTGTTTTTCAACTACACAGATACATTGTTTAATCTGCAACATGTTTCATAATTTTCTGCGAGCCAAACAGTTTCTCCCCTCCACGGGTGGAGACAGAATGTCCTGTAAGGAACACAGTAGTACAACTCGTCTGTCGATAGCTCCTCTTATCATTTGTTTCCCACTTGCACCCTGCTTACATACTAAAAAGGAACAAAAGGTCCTTGTTCTAATTCTAACTAAACTACACACATCATCAGATTATAGTTTTATGATTCTAATACATTTCATACAAGTATATGGTTTCAGAGTGGAATTATTTAATCATTATCTTTAGACATATAAATTATTTTATCAGCACTGTACATAGAAATCAACATTGATTTTGAATATTGATATTTCTGGGTTCTCAACTTTCAGATAAGAAGGAAAGTATGCCCCCTGGTGGTGAGAAGTTATGTCTGGTATAGGCTGCTACAGCCACGGACTCAAGATCCTGAGGTCCAGTGTCTATCAACACAGTGTCTACTTGTATTCACCTCAATTTTAGTCATTGATGTCCAGTCTCCCCTACTCTTGGTCATCTAGCAGGTTACAATGCCATGATGAATACATTAGTTATCATAGTGCTCGACAACTTTAGTTGAGAAGCTCTTCTGTAGTGCAACGGAGTTGCCCGTGCCTACTCAAATATAGCTCCTGTACCATCAAACAACTATTTCCACACAGAGAACACAATACTTGGCTATCATTGCCTTTTAACTTTATTAGGTGGAGATGGAGTATCATTCCTCTACACAGGAGTATCTAGACCACTCAAACTCAACTCTGGACCTCGAAGCCATCTTCCATTGATTTTTGTAATTGTCCCCCTCTAATCAGGGATTCATTCAGACCAGGGACACCAGCTTTGTGCAATTAATTATCAGGTAAAACAGAAAACCAGCAGGCTCCGGACCTCGTATGGTCAGAATCATATACCCCTGGTCTAGACTATAAACTTAGATAGACAACTTTAGTGCCCAAAAGCCCGTTTTAGCATTGGTAGCGCCACTTTGATGAAGTCAACTGGGTGGGCCTTCCTGTGGGTTAAGGAAGGATCACATAATTCCATCTAGGTCAGGCCTGGGCAATTATTTTCCATGGAGGGCCACATTAGAATATATTTTTGCCATCGTGGGCCAGAATGATATTACAGGATTATGCATAATGTGTATGACTGTGTTGACAGATATATCTACTGTAAATCATGTCCAGATATGCTACTTATTTTACTATGCACAGAAATAAACCACATCCATGTTCTCTTTTTGCTAAGTATTTTCATTATTAAACATGCAATGAACTACACGGAGGGAAAAGTACACTGTACATTCAGCACCACGGACAGAACTCTTGTTAACGGGTACGCACAAAAACACAAGAGAGAGCTCAACATTAAATTTAAACTACTCAATCGGTGTGAGGAGTGAAGTCTTTGATGGGCATTGACTAGAGCAGTGGAGTCAGGTGTAGTTTCTGATGTCGCTATGCGCAGGATTGCTGAGAGGTGAGAGTCAGTAAGAGATGATCTGTGTCTTGACTTGTTATTTGTGACCCAATTCAGGAAACTAGGCATATGTCGCAAGTCATGACTTCACAGGAGACCATTTTAAACATAATTTTTTTTTTAAATCAAAATGCGTTTTTGGCAGAAATGCCTTCTCGACCATGTGAACTTTCACATGCCTTAATATCAAACTTGTATGTCATTTGTAAATACGAGTAAAATTGTTAACTTCTTATGGCTGCAGGGGCAGTATTGAGTAGCTTGGATGAAAGGTGCCCAGAGTAAACTGCCTGCTCCTCAGTCCCAGTTGCTAATATATGCATATTATTATTAGTATTGGATAGAAACCACTCGGAAGTTTCTAAAACTGTTGGAATGATGTCTGTGAGTATAACAGAACTCATATGGCAGGCAAAAACCTGAGAAGAAATCCAAACAGGAAGTCTGTTTGTCCGGTCACAGGAAATCTGAGGTTGGTCGATTTTCAGCTCATCGCCTATCGAATACACAGTGGGATATGGGTCAGTTTGCACTTTCTACGGCTTCCACTAGATGTCAACAGTCTGTAGAACCTTGTCTGATGCTTCTACTGTGAAGTGGGGCCGAAGGAAACGGGAATGAGTCAGGTCTATCATGACCTGACCATGCTCTGACCATGCGCGTTCACGTGAGAGGGAGCTCTGTTCCATCGCACTTCTGAAGACAATGGAATTCTCCGGTTGGAACTTTATTGAAGATTTATGTTAAAAACATCCTAAAGATTGATTCATGTGACATGTTTCATGTTTCTACTGACTGTTACGGAACTTTTTGACATTTCGTCTGCTTTTAGTGAACGAAGTGGGAGTCCTGGGAGTGCATTCCGACGAAGATCAGCAAAGGTAAGTGAAGATTTATAATGCTATTTATAACTTTTGTTGACTCCACAATTTGGCGGGTAACTGTATGGCTTCCTTTTGTAGCTGAACGCTGTTCTCAGATTATTGAATATTGTGCTTTTGCCGTAAAGCTTTTTGAAATCTGACACAGCGGTTGCATTAAGAACAAGTGTATCTTTAATTCTATGTAAAACATGTATCTTTCATCAAAGTTTATGATGAGTATTTCTGTTATTTGATGTGGCTCCCTGCAAATTCTCTGGATATTTTGGAGGCATTTCTGAACATGGCGCCAATGTAAACTGAGGTTTTTGGATATACATATGAACTTTATCAAACAAAACATATATGTATTGTGTTACATGAAGTCCAATGAGTGTCATCTGATGAAGATCATCAAAGGTTAGTGATTAATTTTATCTCTATTTCTGCTTTTTGTGACTCCTGTCTTTGGCTGGAAAAATGGCTGTGTTTTTCTGTGATTTTGCGGTGACCTAACATAATCGTTTGTGGTGCTTTCGCTGTAAAGCCTTTTTGAAATCGGACACTGTGGTGGGATTAACAAGAAGTGTATCTTTAAAATGGTGTGAAATACTTGTATGCTTGAGGAATTTTAATTATGAGATTTCTGTTGTTTGAATTTGGCGCCCTGCACTTTCACTGGCTGTTGTCATATCGATCCGGTTAACGGGATTGCAGCCATAAGAAGTTTTTAAATTACGAGCCTAGTTGGTTTAGCCACAAAGAAAGACGGCGACCTTCCCACTAGCCATGATTGGCTGAGATAATGAGTGGGCTGGACATGCCAAGAGATGAGTTTGGATTGGTCTGCGGTGTTGCATATTGTGTCTATAAAATGAGCTGCTCGTAATGCAGTTTTTTTTTAAGATATAACTTTAGCCATGGAGAGCTGCAAATATGTTGCTACTGCTTTCAATAACATTTCTGCCCTGCATTTATCAGGTGCTATCTGTCACGGATCCCTCCCGGAACATTCATCATTACGCACACCTGTCCCCTATTCCCACTGATTAGTATTTGTATGTGTGCCCTTCGGTTTCCATTGGGCTGTTGATTATTGTTACAATGTCTGTTGGTGAGTGTGAGTACCTGTGCTGTGTGTTTTGGCTTTTGTGCCATTATGGATTGTGCAGATGATTACGGGTCTCGTCTCGTGTGTTAATCATTGTGCACGTGTGTTATTTATTCGAGGTACTCCTTGCTCTTTTGTTTTGGGTTTCTACCCTGTGTTTTGTTATGTGTTAGTTTGGTCTTCGTCCCCTTGCCTTTACACCGCACATTGTAATTTGGGTGCAATAAAAAAAACTATTACACATTCCTGCGTCTGTCTCCTGACTCATTCATACTGAGATGACACTATCGACAAAGGTCAGTGGGAAAAGTTGTGATGGACTACTTTCTGGACGATCGTGCCATGCAATGCTGACTCTCTCACTCTGACAATAACATGTTTTGAAATCAGTGGAACACAACGGGTCAAACAAGCTGTGCAAACTAAACAGAAACAACACAGGATGTCTGATTAAAGGGGTTGCAGTCGGCCGTGAAGCTTTCATCCATGTATACAGGTAAGAATCTAGCTACAGATTCAGATATACGTTCCTAAAGCTTGCTGTTAGCTAGTCAGCTGGAGTTCGATGGCTTTAGCTTTCTATGATAGCTTGCTATCGGTTTGTATTGATAGTAACGTTACTCTATGGATTGGGATTGTTGATGATACATTTACTAGAAGAGTGAGACCAAGTTGAGATGCTGGACCAGGTGGATAAGGTATGATATAAGGCAGTTTATTAAAGTGTAAAGATATCTGAAATAGCGTGCACGGACCCTTTCATCAAGCTCAAATGGAACTCTCTGAAAGAAGCCCAGATAACAGAGTGCATATACATTTTATACAGTACAGAAAGTAGGTTGAGTCTGGAAGTTCTGGTCCTCTGGTTGGTTCTGATGAGTTGGGCGAGGTCTCCTTCAGGCTAGTATCACTGTCCCATTGGCTCTGAGTAGAGTTCTTTGTCTTCAGAAATGTTCAGCTAAAACAGGAGATTAGGTGTGTGCGTAGATGTTCCTATTTTGACATTTCTGTGTGTCTCTGTAAAATGTTCAGACTGAAGAGGAGTTTTTGTGTGTGCGTAGATGTTCCTGTCTTATCTGTGTTTATGAAAGGTTTACGTCAGCCCTCTGTCCTTGGGTATGTGTGTGTCTCAGTACCTCGTGAAATACAGTACCAAGCACCCTTTTCTTGTCAGTGTTGATAAAAGGTCTATGTCAGCCATCTGTCTCTGGGTGTGTGTGGGTCTCAGTATATGCTATTAGTTTGTGAGAAACCCTGTTTTGAAAGAAGTTAGTTATAACAATGTAATAGGGATATGCTTGTGTTATATTAAATGGTATTTATTACAGGATTATATTTCATATTTTAGCTAGCTAACGTTAGCGTGACATGTTTTAATAACAAAAGACCCCAAGTTAGCTAGCGTCAGCCGAGGTTAGGTGGCTGGCTTGCTAGCTAACATTAACTTGTGTAAGAAGTGTGTGTAACATTAGTGTAGTTTTCTTAGAATGCCATTTTGCATTGCTAGTTATAGCCTAATGTTAGCTAGCTAACATATTGGTTAACTTTAGCTATGACAATCTGTTTGTATTGCTAGTTAAAGCTTGCTGTTAGTTAGCCAGCTGAAATTAAACAGTAGCTACAGTAGCTAACATTCCCTGTATGAACTGTGTAGTGATATCTCAGAATGCCATTTCGCATCTATTGTATAATAATGCTAAAATATTTGATGAATGACAAATTCCAGACAATCAGTAGAACACGCCTCACTCTAATCAACTAGGCATAGTCATCAAAAAGAGAGCTGGCCTAAGCAAGCAAAGGCAGCAGGAAAACACGTGTGGACCTGAATTGTGATAACTGCAATGGCCAAAACAAGAACAAGTTTGTGCTTTGGTATTGTCCCTGGTGGACTATGCACAAGCTCCACCACAATCTGAACCTTCACTTCCTGATCACAGGCCACACCAAGTTTGCCCATGACTGGTGCTTTCGGCCTCATCAAGCAGCGCTTCAGAAAGACCAGAGTGTCTTTGTCTGAGATTGCTGGTGTTGTGAAGGTCAGCACTATGACAGGGGTCAACATCCCACAGCTGGTTGGACTGGAGGATGGTACGGTGCTGGTGGAAAGCTATGGCTGGCAACAACACCTGACTCTGTACTTCAGGCCACTGTCACAGATCAAGCAATACAAGCACTTCAGGTAAAACATAATTTTCATTGTATGAGGTTATTCTTATCTAAACCTGGGAGGTGAATTGATGTTGTGCAGTGTTGTAATGTCTTCAGATGTATTTGTTATTCCCTGTTTTACAGCTTCAATGCTCTGGAGCCTGGTGTTGTCGCCAAGGAGCGTTTCAAAGTCTGGCGTTATACCTCGTAAGAATATCAACTACTGCGCCGTATCACTGCTCTCATCCAGGGCCAAGGAGAAATAGGTGAAATCTTTTACCTTGTCTTTCAACTGTTGTTCCATATTCTCTGCGATGTCCTCAACACGCCGTGTAACTGAACGTCTTGACAGGGAAACATTTTCAAACAGCTCTTTCTTGTCGGGGCAAAGTATTGCTGCAGAGTCAATTAAACATTCTCTAATGAATGTACCCTTAGAAAATGTCTTGATATGTTTAGCAATTTTGTGGGACAATACATAGCTAGCTCTCGCAATTCCGTCGTTTGCTGAATGCCGTTTTGTAAAAAATGCTTGCTGCTTTTGCAACTGAGAAACTCTTTCGATGCACTTGTCCTCTGCTCAGAAGACATATTCCTATATTTCTCTGCATGCTTTGTCTGGAAGTGACCGGACAAATTGTAGTCTTTTAAGACAGCGATGCGCTCTAAGCACATGTAACAGTATAGCTTCCGTCCCTCTTCTCGCCCCAGCGCCCCTCTGCACACATCAACAACAATAGGTAACGATTCGTTACCTATCGCTCCACAAAAGCAGAGCAAGGGGAACAATAACTTCTAGGTCTCAGAGCGAGTGATATTACCGATTGAAACGCTATTAGTGCGCACCACGCTAACCAGCTAGCCATTACACACCGGCAACACTCACCCCCATTTTGACCTCATCCTTTTCCGCAGCAGCCAGTGGTCCGGGTCAACAGCATCAATGCAACAGTATTGCTTCTGTCCCTCTCTTCGCCCCTACCTGGGCTCGAACCAGGGACTCTCTGCACACATCAACAACAGTCACCCTCGAAGAAACGTTACTTATCGCTCCCCGCTAACTAGCTAGCCATTTCACACCGGTTACGCACACAGCTTTCCCTGATACCTCAATAAATGAATATTTCGATGCCCACTCTTGCTGGAATACCCTACATTCATCGTCTACTTTCATCTTCTTTAAAAAACTAATTTTTGCGCAATTTCTAGCTAGCTACAATTTGTAACTGTGACGTGTGTCAGCCTGTCAGTCACTGTCTTACCTCGTGCAGTTGTTATTTACACTTGCCTTCAAAATAAATGTCCCACAAGCGGTGGCCGATAAATCATTACACAAAGGTGAGTATTTAATGGGCTTTTAATTTGAATAACAAATACGTTTTTCAAAACTTTACTATCGCAAATGTTTTATGTGATCTGAGCATGATTCCGCGGGCCGTATTGAATCAGGTCACAGGCCGCATAGGGCCGGCCTTTGACCAGGCCTGATCTAGGTCATCAGGAGGGATCACCCAATGAATTATACACTTGAGCAAACATTCCATAACTGCAGGTAGCAGTAAATCACCAACCTTAGCTTCATACCTTTTCAGACAACACACTCCATGTGGCAGTATGCACCCTTTCAGTTTGATTACCAACTCTTAGAAGTAGTAAATGTACTTCTTAATCGAGATGGCCTCAATGGCACTTCCTGTGCTCCCAGAGACACCATGATTTGTTGTTTATCTAAGTGTAACGGATGTGAAATGGCTAGCTAGTTAGCGGGTACGCGCTAATAGCGTTTCAATCAGTTACGTCACTTGCTCTGAAACCTAGAAGTAGTGTTTCCCCTTCCGCGGCTTTTGTGGAGCGATGGGTAACGCCGCTTCGTGGGTGACCGTTGTTGATGTGTGCAGAGGGTCCCTGGTTCGCGCCCGAGGTCGGGGCGAGGGGACGGTCTAAAGTTATAGGCCTTTGGCCTTCCCAAGACTCATTTTCATGTTCATTTACATCTCTATCACTAGATGGCAGTATACCTTCACTGATAGAAGCCACCATCACTCCGCCTGCCCCGGTGCCCCATCCACCAGCATCACAGAAATAGTTTATCATGAGTGCCACAGGGCTTAACGCACAATCAATATATTTTATATATGTATAAAAACTAAAGCGCTTACTCCCTCTTAGGCCCTAGCCCAGACCAGTGATGTGTCATCTCGATAAATAACATAATCCGACGATGACAAAACATCAATTCCGCAGGCTTATTTTCTAAAGTGCCCTTGTAAGCCTGTCCAACTTTCCACTTCCAGAACTCTCAGAAAAATATCAATATTGATTGCAAAATGCAATAACATGGCAAGGTTGCCATCAACATTAACATTGGGGTTTTCTTGACAAATTGGGGAATAGGGAATCTAATGAATGAATTTTGCCCCTACCCTTCTAAAACAGACAGATATTGTCTGAAGTAGTATGAATCATGCATGTGATCTATTTATGGAATATATTGACACGGATACTAACACCATTTCAGTTTTCACATCAATATAAAAGTGCAGGATTTGGCTATTAAAGTTAATTGTCATCCTTAGTGCCAGGGCAGTAACACTATGCACTAACTGCCTGTGTTTTTTCTAGTCCTTCCATTACATTGGATTAAGACGTCTTCTCTATAGGGAGTTTTTTAAGAGCCCCAACGCTTGGTCGGAACATTAACACACATCACTTGTGGTACAGCTTTGGAAGCATAAGGACCTTATCTTTCATATCAGAGAGAAATATATTTTTTTAAACAATTTTTTTTGATACACACCTTTATAGGGTTAGGGTTCCCACAAGGCCATATTTCCATGTTACAGACAGAATACTGAGTGGACTACCTGATAATTATCTATTGTCGTCTCCAAACACCTGCTTGTAAAGGAAGATGGACGTCACAAACGTGTTGTCACTGAAAAATACTGTTGGCTGCAACTGTGATAAAACCGGTTAAAAAAGTGAACTGTTATTTTGATGTGAAATGAAAGTAGAGGAATTTATGTTTCTAGAACCTTACCGCAACTAAGAATCAATTCACGTTTACACTGAGTACTTGACTGTTTTGGGCTTCCAGAGCAAATTCGCCTTTAAACAGAACATGTCAGGTCCTTGGACCAAGGAGTGATGTTAGGCTCCTTTAGTCCATTATTGGGGTATATGTTTTTCAAAGCAGATTTTCTAGTATATGATTTCTATACTGTCTTGTTGACCTCTACTCTTGGTCCTGCACTGACATCACTGTTATTGATAGAACCCCTCCTCTCCTGACCAGGCTGTTCCCATCTCACCCTGCCAGTTTCTCCATGCCCTCCAGCCTCTGTCTGACACCCATACACTACCATACACTCTCTCTGATGTCATACTGTATAGCAGGGCGGAGCAGGAATTTCCTCCCACAACCCGAGAGCTGGAGCGGGTCTAGCTCAAACTTTAATGTGTTGTGCTGCCTGCGGCCCCAACTAGCTGTGTGTATGCTCGTGTGTGTGTGTACGCGTGTGTGCGTGTGAGTCTGAATGTATGTTAGCTACTTGGCTTGTTTGTCAGAGCCCAAACCATTACTTATTTTCCCTTTAAACATTGCCAAAAAATCCTGAATATAGATGCCCAAACATTGCTAGTGACCTGAGTCAATCAGACGCATAGAGAGGATACTCTGTTGACATGGGAACCAGATAGAGGGAGAGTGATAAAGGGAGGGAGTGTTTGACATTGCAGACAGAGGGAGGGAGGGGGAGAGAGAGGAGTGTTGAATGTAAGAAAGAAAGACAAAGACAGAAAGGAGGGAGGGAGGATGAAGGGGGAGGAAGTTGGAGGGAGAGGCTGTGGTTATGGCAAACGTGAGGGTGCCTCCTCCCACCCTCCCAACCACAGTTATAGTCACAGAGCTGAGAGACAGCCGCAGAGGAAAAGGTGGAAAGTGGAGGTAGTCATTGCTAGAACAGACTAAAGAGGTGGGGGTAGTCATTGCTAGAACAGACTAAAGAGGTGGGGGTAGTCACTGCTAGAACAGACTAAAGAGTGGGGGTAGTCACTGCTAGAACAGACTAAAGAGTGGGGGTAGTCACTGCTAGAACAGACTAAAGAGTGGGGGTAGTCAGTGCTAGAACAGACTAAAGAGTGGGGGTAGTCAGTGCTAGAACAGACTAAAGAGTGAAGGTAGTCAGTGCTAGAACAGACTAAAGAGTGGGGGTAGTCACTGCTAGAACAGACTAAAGAGTGGGGGTAGTCACTGCTAGAACAGACTAAAGAGTGGGGGTAGTCAGTGCTAGAACAGACTAAAGAGTGGGGGTAGTCAGTGCTAGAACAGACTAAAGAGTGAAGGTAGTCAGTGCTAGAACAGACTAAAGAGTGGGGGTAGTCACTGCTAGAACAGACTAAAGAGTGGGGGTAGTCAGTGCTAGAACAGACTAAAGAGTGGGGGTAGTCAGTGCTAGAACAGACTAAAGAGTGGGGGTAGTCACTGCTAGAACAGACTAAAGAGTGGGGGTAGTCACTGCTAGAACAGACTAAAGAGTGGAGGTAGTCACTGCTAGAACAGACTAAAGAGTGGGGGTAGTCAGTGCTAGAACAGACTAAAGAGTGGGGGTAGTCAGTGCTAGAACAGACTAAAGAGTGGGGGTAGTCACTGCTAGAACAGACTAAAGAGTGGGGGTAGTCAGTGCTAGAACAGACTAAAGAGTGGGGGTAGTCAGTGCTAGAACAGACTAAAGAGTGGGGGTAGTCAGTGCTAGAACAGACTAAAGAGTGAAGGTAGTCAGTGCTAGAACAGACTAAAGAGTGGAGGTAGTCAGTGCTAGAACAGACAATGACTACCTCCACACTTTTGTGCGTGTGAGTCTAAATGTATGTTAGCTACTTGGCTTGTTTGTCAGAGCCCAAAACATTTCCTATTTTCCCTTTAAACCATGCCAACAAATCCTGAATGTAGATGCCCAAACATTGCTAGTGACCTGAGTCAATCAGACGCATAGAGAGGATACTCTGTTGACATGGGAACCAGATAGAGGGAGAGTGATAAAGGGAGGGAGTGTTTGACATTGCAGACAGAGGGAGGGAGGGGGAGAGAGAGGAGTGTTGAATGTAAGAAAGAAAGACAGAAAGACAGAAAGGAGGGAGGGAGGAGGAAGGGGGAGGAAGTTGGAGGTAGAGGCTGTGGTTATGGCAAACGTGAGGGTGCCTCCTCCCACCCTCCCAACCACAGTTATAGTCACAGATGTGGGAACAGCAGAGAGGAGGGAGAGAGAGATTGATTTCATAATGTGGAGAAGTACAGGGTTTGAAGGAGGAAGAAGTCTATTGACAGGATGGAGCTGAGAGACAGCCGCAGAGGAAAAAGTGGAGGTAGTCAGTGCTAGAACAGACTAAAGAGTGGAGGTAGTCACTGCTTGAACAGACTAAAGAGTGGAGGTAGTCACTGCTTGAACAGACTAAAGAGTGGAGGTAGTCACTGCTAGAACAGACTAAAGAGTGGAGGTAGTCACTGCTTGAACAGACTAAAGAGTGGAGGTAGTCACTGCTTGAACAGACTAAAGAGTGGAGGTAGTCACTGCTAGAACAGACTAAAGAGTGGAGGTAGTCACTGCTTGAACAGACTAAAGAGTGGAGGTAGTCACTGCTAGAACAGACTAAAGAGTGGAGGTAGTCACTGCTTGAACAGACTAAAGAGGTGGGGGTAGTCACTGCTAGAACAGACTAAAGAGTGGAGGTAGTCACTGCTAGAACAGACTAAAGAGTGGAGGTAGTCATTGCTAGAACAGACTAAAGAGTGGAGGTAGTCACTGCTAGAACAGACTAAAGAGGTGGGGGTAGTCATTGCTAGAACAGACTAAAGAGTGGAGGTAGTCACTACTAGAACAGACTAAAGAGTGGAGGTAGTCACTGCCAGAACAGACTAAAGAGTGGAGGTAGTCAGTGCCAGAACAGACTAAAGAGTGGAGGTAGTCACTGCTAGAACACAATAAAGAGTGGAGGTAGTCACTGCTAGAACAGACTGTAGTGGAGGAAGTCACTGCTAGAACAGACTAAAGAGTGGACGTAGTCACTGCCAGAACATACTAAAGAGTGGAGGTAGTCAGTACTTGAATAGACACTATGGAGGTAGTCACTACTAGAACAGACAGTGTGAAGGTACTAGAACAGACTAAAGAGTGGAGGTAGTCACTGCCAGAACAGACTAAAGAGTGGAAGTAGTCACTACTAGAACAGACATGTGTGGAGGTAGTAGCAACTACAACATACTAAAGAGTGGAGGTAGTCACTACTAGAACAGACAGTGTGGAGGTGGTCACTACTAGAACAGACAGTGTGGAGGTGGTCACTACTAGAACAGACAGTGTGGAGGTAGACACTACTAGAACAGACAGTGTGGAGGTAGTCACTACTAGAACAGACAGAGTGGAGGTAGTCACTACTAGAACAGACAGAGTGGAGGTAGTCACTACTAGAACAGACAGTGTGGAGGTGGTCACTACTAGAACAGACTAAAAAGTGGAGGTAGACAGTGTGGAGGTAGTCACTACTAGAACCGACAGTGTGGAGGTGTTCACTACTAGAACAGACAGTGTGGAGATGGTCACTACTAGACCAGACAGTGTGGAGGTGGTCACTACTAGAACAGACAGTGTGGAGGTGGTCACTACTAGAACAGACAGTGTGGAGGTGGTCACTACTAGAACAGACAGTGTGGAGGTGGTCACTACTAGAACAGACAGTGTGGAGGTGGTCACTGCTAGAACAGACTAAAAAGTGGAGGTAATCACTGCTAAAACCGACAGTGTGGAGGTAGTCACTGCTGGAACAGACTAAAGAGTGGAGGTACAGTTGAGGTCGGAAGTTTACATACACCTTAGCCAAATACATTAAAACTCAGTTTTTCCACAATTCCTGACATTTAATCCTAGTAAAATTTCCCTCTCTTAGGTCAGGTAGGATCACCACTTTATTTTAAGAATGTGAATTGCCAGAACAATAGCAGAGAGAATGATTTATTTCAGCTTTTATTTCTTTCATCACATTCCCATTGGGTCAGAAGTTTACATACACTCAATTTGTATGTGGTAGCATTGCCTTTAAATTCTTTAACTTGGTCAAACATTTCGGATAGCCTTCCACAAGCTTCCCACAATAAGTTGGGGTGAATTTTGGCACGTTCCTCCTGACAGAGCTGGTGTAACTGAGTCAAGTTTGTATGTCTCCTTGCTCGCACACGCTTTTTCAGTTCTGCCCACAAATTTTCTATTGGATTGAGGTCAGGGCTTTGTGATGACCACTCCAATACCTTGACTTTGTTGTCCTTAAGCAATTTTCCCACAACTTTGGAAGTATGCTTGGGGTCATTGTCCATTTGGAAGACCCATTTGCGACCAAGCTTTAACTTCCTGACTGATGTCTTGAGATGTTGCTTCAATATATCCACATAATTGTCCCTCCTCATGATGACGTCTATTTTGTGAAGTACCCCTGCAACATGATGCTGCCACCCCCGTGCTTCACGGTTACTTATGTCATGCACTAAGTAGATGTCCTAAACCGACTTGCCAAAACTGTAGTTTGTCAACAATAAATTTGTGGAGTGGTTGAAAAACAAGTTTTAATGACTCCAACCAAAATGTATGTAAACTTCTGACTTTGTAAACTTTTTTTTTGGGGGGGGGGGGGGGTGCATATTTCACCGCTTATGCTTTGGGGCACAAAACTACCTCAATACTCCCATTAGTTTGTATGTGTTAACTTCAGACGAGTCCCGTGACACTTGTGGGGGCCATCGACCAAAACGGTGAACACCATCGTGTTTGTGAGAGTCCCCTTTCCAGTTGGGGTGTTAGTTCAAACGGTTCGGATGTTAGTTCAAACGGTTCGGATGTTAGTTCAAACGGTTCGGATGTTAGTTCAAACGGTTCGGATGTTAGTTCAAACGGTTCGGATGTTAGTTCAAACGGTTCGGATGTTAGTTCAAATGGTTCGGATGCTACAGACAGAAGTTGGCACGTAAGTGTTACCAACTTCAGACGAGTCCACTTCTGGGGGCCGTAGAGCAAAACGGAGAACACCATCGTGTTCTTGAGTCTCTCCATTTCCATAATATTTTGTAGGCCAAACCGGACACTACAGATGTTTTTGTGAGAAGACTGATTTTCTGGCTGTCTCATAGTCTGACCAACATTGCTGTAGCTCGGCCACCTTCCAATGCAAAAAACCTGATATCTTCAGTTTAAACTGACACATTTTGATGGGGATTTCTAAAATGATGTTACTTTGATTGACGCACGTGTGCATCGATAGATTCCTAATTAAAAAATGGTTGAAAAAAGGTAATGTTGGATGTTTTTCATCCTAATCAGACAGGTTTTTTACAAGGACGATACATTGGAGATAATATAAGTACTGGAAACAATAGAACACTATGAAAATCTGGGAAACCAGGTCTGTTATTCATAGCTGACTTTGAAAAGGCTTTTGATAAAGTACGACTGGAATTTATATTTTAATGCCTGGAATATGTCAATTTTGGAGAATCTCTCATACAATGGTTTAAAGTTATGTATAATAACCCTAGGTGTAAAATAGTAAAAAATGGCTACTTCTCAGAAAGTATTAAACTGTCAAGAGTAAAACAATGTTGTCCACTATCGGCATATCTATTTATTATGGCCATCGAAATGTTAGCTGTTAAAATCTGATCCAACTATAATATCAAGGGGCTAGAAATCCAGGGCTTAAAAACAAAGGTGTCATTGTACGCAGATGATTCAGTTTTTCTTTTAAATCTGAAATTTGGATCCATCAACAACCTCAGAGGACCTAGATACTTTTTACAACCAATTTTAGTGTACTATATTACATATTGGATCACAAAAAATACATTTTTTACATTACTGTGTAGTTTACCAATAAAATGGTCTGATGGTGAAGTGGACAAACTCTGTATTCATATCTTGAAAGAAAGAAATTATTTCACTGCAATCATTTAAATTGAAAGTTAGCAAAAATAGATAAGATCTTGCTACCATGGAAAGGAAAATACCTGTCTATTTAAAAAAAAAATCACCTTGATTAACTCTTTAGTCATATCCTAGTATACCTATTTGCTTATGGCCTAGCCTACACCTGGCGAACGATAAACCAGACAAAATTAAATGGTCCTATTTATATATTTAATATGAATTCGGAAGGCAGAAATTATGAAATATTAAAGCACTGGACCTCTCACTAAAGGCTTCAGTCATACAAAAGTTATTCTTAAATCCGAATTGATTCTCTAGCAGATTAGTAAGAATATCCCACCCCTTGTTCAAGAATGGCCTTTTCCCCTTTATTCAGATTACCTCTCACGTTTGGTTATTTTATAATATAATATAGCTTTTTTAAAAACAAGCCATTGAAAGTTGGTTGCAATTTCAGTTTAATCCACCAGAAAAGACAGAACAAATATTACAACAAATATTACGGTTAAACTCAAATATACTAATTGCAAAAAAAAATTAAGACCAATTTGGTTAAAGTATACAAGTTTAATTTAAGGACCAAAAAATTTATTAATATATCAAATAAATCGATGAACTTCTTGTGACTCTTATTTATTAAGACCTTTTTCATTAGGAACCCAATGTTCACTCTGACAGAGCTCTAGAGTTCCTCTGTGGAGATGGGAGAACCGTCTAGAAGGACAACCATCTCTGCAGCACTCCACCAATCGGGACTTTATGGTAGAGTGGCCAGATTGAAGCCACTCCTCAGTAAAAGGCACATGACAGACCGCTCGGCGTTTGCCAAAAGGCACCTAAAGACTCTCAGACCATGAGAAACAAGATTCTCTGGTCTGATGAAACCAAAATTGAACACTTTGGCCTGAATGCCAAGCATCACGTCTGGAGGACACCTTGCACCATCCCTACGGTGAAGCATGGTTGTGGAAGCATCATGCTGTGGGGATGTTTTTCAGCGGCAGGGACTGGGAGACTAGTCAGGATCCAGGCAAAGATGAACGGAGGCTGTAATCACTGCCAAAGATGCTTCAACAAAGTACTGAGAAAAGGGTCTGAATACTTATGTAAATGTATATTTACGTTTTTTGTTTTTAATACATTTGCATACATTTATAAAAACCTGTTTTTCCTTTGTCATTATGGGGTATTGTGTGTAGATTGATGAGGAAAAAAAACATTTAATCAATTTTAGAATAAGGCTGTAAAAGTCTACACTGTATCTGCATTTACAGTATTTAGCAGCACCGTGATGTAGAAAACACAAACCTGTCTGCCAAACAAAGAAATGTGATATTCTTAGAGAGCTCAAGGGGACATCAGTGAAGGATTGGGCCTAGAAGTGTGTGTGTGTCAGACTAAGGGTCAGCTAATTCAGGACCAAAGACTCTGTGTGTCCAGTCTGTCAGTGTCTAGACCAAACCCTGCTGTGTTTTCTCAGATGTGAGTCGTTATTAAACTTTTACTTAAACAAACACCCCGAGATGAGGGACCCTGTGAGAGCTCGCTACTGGACAAGTGTGTGTGTGTGTGTGTGTGTGTGTGTGTGTGTACGATACATGGATCCATGCATCCATTTGTGTGTGTGTGTGTGTGTGTGTGTGTGTGACTTATTGGGGCTGGTGTGGGTGCTTGTTAGACACCCATAAATCCAGATTATTTTAGCTATCTGCTTTAAGGGACAGTTTTAACCCGGAGAGACAGAGCTGAGCTAATTGAGTTTGGTCATTACTGCTGCGTTGCTCTGTCAAGAGCTAATTCAGCTAGCGATCCATCACAACACACACAGCAGCACTCACTCTGCTACAAATATTTATTGAATATGTGTGTCTGTTTCTGAGCATTTCTGTGTGTGTGTGTGATGAACTCAAAATGCAAATTATAGAAGCTATCCTTCTAGAGAGAGAGACAGACAGAGACAGATGGAGAGGAAGAGGCAGATATAGAGAGGGAGAGAAGCAGAGAGAGATGGAGAAAAGTCTGCCTCAGTGGTAAAATAGGTCAGGTCTGTGAGTCTTTGATCCCTAGGACACAATCACTAGTCCCTGGAGAGACCTCTACACTGTACAGCATAGGGCTGAGAGAGAAGGGAGATAGAGAGAAGTAGACATTGTGTGAGAGAGCAGTTCTAGAGCAGTCACGTAGACAGATGGAGAATCCAAATTGCATGCTCCTCCCGTCCCCTCCCCTCTGACCGTCTCCTCCAATGGGGTTTGAGAAGGAGGTGGGGAGAGGGGATGTGAGGAGAATGCAATTGAGAATCTCCCACAGAATGGAATGAAAAATACAGGATTTTCTGATTCATATGAATCCGTCTGAGATGGAAAGAGGCATGTACCGTAGCGTGCATGGTCCTCTTTGAGGAGAGGAAACGGTTCATCTCATGTCACCTGTAACCACATCTCATGAACGATGACTTTTTAACTCACCTCCTCACTTTCCTCCTATAGAGCACAACTTTCTCTAGAACCCATGTAGTCTTCCTGAAGTTTGGCTTCATTACCTTGTTTGTTCTGTTCGATTGTGTGGACCTGAGTCCCCACCACACCGTCTATCTGCCTGCCTGCATGACCACTGATTGTGTGGACCTGAGTCCCCACCACACCGTCTATCTGCCTGCCTGCATGACCACTGATTGTGTGGACCTGAGTCCCCACCACACCGTATATCTGCCTGCCTGCATGACCACTGATTGTGTGGACCTGATTCCCCACCACACCGTCTATCTGCCTGCCTGCATGACCACTGATTGAGCAAAGGTCAACAGCAGTTCTGGAATAGCAGCTTATCCATCACGTGGGTCACGCTGAAATTATTCCCCTGGGGCTCTGCAAGGCGACAGGGTTCCACTTCCTGTCTTTGTCAGCAGGTTCCTGGCTGGGGAAGAGAATCCCTGCAGGCCCAGGGGCCGTACATAAAATGGGCTTAACACGGCTCTCTCTGGGCGCTACCTGGTCCAGCATGGCGCCACTCTGTGTCCTGGGTGTGTTTGTGTGTGTTGATTCAGGTCGTTATGTGGATGGAATGTATTGATGCGGTTATGTTAGCCTGCAACTATGATATGGTCTCAGTGTACAGTGACATGTGTCACCATTCAGGGATTGTGTGTGCGTGTCTGTGTCTCTCTGTTTGGATGACTAGGACACACACACAAACACACACGACTGGTGCGCCCCTGTCAGAGGTACAGATTGCAAATTGAATCTCTCTCAGCTCCTACTGTGGGTAACCTTTATCATGCAGAGGAGAAACACAGAATGCCAGCTGGGAGACACCTTGATTTCATTCTTCTATGGAGACACAAGGACAGCAGGACCAGGTGGAGAACAGGAGGGAGGATGAGATGTAGAATGAAAGAGCGGGGGGGGGGGGGGTTGAGGAGCGAGAGAGGGAGAAGTAAAGAGAGAACAAGAGAGGGAGAAGTGGCTCAGCATGACATGGCGGTCTCAACAGTAAATAACGTCTGTGGCTGTGTTTCTGTTGTGACAGCAGCCAGGCAGCAGGGAATACAGGAGTACTGGAGTTAAAATCGATACACCACCTAGGCCTTGTCTAGCTTCACACCAGAAATCCATAGCGCTATTTTAAATTATGATTATGAATATGTTTCTGTGTTATTCCTCATGCTCTCTCGCTGCCAAGGGGAAGCAGAGTAATGAAAGTAAATCAAAGGTGCAGCAAAACAAATAATGAGGTGAAGGCTAGAGAGGCTAGGGAGCAGGCCAAATAATGTTGTTTTATGATTGCTATTATTGAATGTTCTTTACCTTGTTTTTCTTCTCTGCCTCTGGAGAGATTTGGGGCTTGACTTTAAGGTTGTTTTACGGATGGAGAGATGAGAGGAGGAGGGAGGGAGGATTCAATGTTTTCATCTACCTTTCAGGCGGTCATGAAGTCATCATCTCCCGTGGCTCACTCACAAATGTCCTGGAGGAGTCTCCACACAGGTCTCCTGATGATGAGACGCACACACACACGTACACACACACACGCACGTACACACGCACACTCTCTCTCTCTCGCTCTCCTCTGTCTTCCCCAAGGAGGCCCCCTCGTCTCACCCACTTCCCCTCCACCCCCTTCTGTCCTCTTACAGTTTACTGTCACATCATAACAGATCAGCATTATGAGACATAACACCCTTCACATAGTTATACACAGCACAGAAATATCACTGATGAATTGGGATTACACATGAGGTGATGTTGAACATGCATGTCTAAACATGACTAGCAGATAATACTGCACATCTGGTGCTGCTGCCGTTAGGAACACCTAGACTCTAGGTCCTAATAGTGAAATATCCATCTAACCTTACATCACTCTCATACTATAAACATGTTCTGTGTGTGTAGGGACGTGTGTGCGAGCTTGCGTGTGTGGGTGTAATTGATAGTGTTGCATTAGTGTTAAGCAAGCCTCTGTGATACTGCTGTGGGAATGCCTGAGGAAGGAGACAGCTGAGTACTCCATTTGACAGATGGCTCAGCTCTCTAGAGAACTGAATGAAATAGTTGACATTGCTGGGATAGGGAATTTTGACGCCCTCTCCCTCACCCCTCCGCCCTTCCCCTTTCACAACTGTCGGCTATACACTGGTATGTCACAGTACATAAACACATACTAGCTGTATTGTCTCTTATCGACACTTAATGGTGGACCCACTGCAGTCAGTGCAGTGATGAGGTGAGTAAAACATTTAAACGTGTTAACCCTCGCAAGGCTGCAGGCCCAGACGGCATTCCCAGCCGCGTCCTCAGAGCATGCGCAGACCAGCTGGCTGGTGTGTTTACGGACATATTCAATCAATCCTTAGCCCAGTCTGCTGTTCCCACATGCTTCAAGAGGGCCACCATTGTTCCTGTTCCCAAGAAAGCTAAGGTAACTGAGCTAAACGACTACCGCCCCGTAGCACTCACTTCCGTCATCATGAAGTGCTTTGAGAGACTAGTCAAGGACCATATCACCTCCACCCTACCGGACACCCTAGACCCACTCCAATTTGCTTACCGACCCAATAGGTCCACAGACGACGCAATCGCAACCACACTGCACACTGCCCTAACCCATCTGGACAAGAGGAATACCTATGTGAGAATGCTGTTCATCGACTACAGCTCAGCATTTAACACCATAGTACCCTCCAAACTCGTCATCAAGCTCGAGACCCTGGGCCTCGACCCCGCCCTGTGCAACTGGGTCCTGGACTTCCTGACGGGCCGCCCCCAGGTGGTGAGGGTAGGTAACAACATCTCCACCCCGCTGATCCTCAACACTGGGGCCCCACAAGGGTGCGTTCTGAGCCCTCTCCTGTACTCCCTGTTCACCCACGACTGCGTGGCCATGCACGCCTCCAACTCAATCATCAAGTTTGCGGACGACACTACAGTGGTAGGCTTGATTACCAACAACGACGAGACGGCCTACAGGGAGGAGGTGAGGGCCCTCGGAGTGTGGTGTCAGGAAAATAACCTCACACTCAACGTCAACAAAACAAAGGAGATGATTGTGGACTTCAGGAAACAGCAGAGGGAGCTCCCCCCTATCCACATCGACGGGTCAGTAGTGGAGAAGGTGGAAAGTTTTAAGTTCCTCGGTGTACACATCACGGACAAACTGAATTGGTCCACCCACACAGACAGCGTTGTGAAGAAGGCGCAGCAGCGCCTCTTCAACCTCAGGAGGCTGAAGAAATTCGGCTTGTCACCAAAAGCACTCACAAACTTCTACAGATGCACAATCGAGAGCATCCTGTCGGGCTGTATCACCGCCTGGTACGGCAACTGCTCCGCACACAACCGTAAGGCTCTCCAGAGGGTAGTGAGGTCGGCAGAACGCATCACCCGGGGCAAACTACCTGCCCTCCAGGACACCTACACCACCCGATGTCACAGGAAGGCCATAAAGATCATCAAGGACAACAACCACCCAAGCCACTACCTGTTCACCCCGCTATCATCCAGAAGGCGAGGTCAGTACAGGTGCATCCAAGCAGGGACCGAGAGACTGAAAAACAGCTTCTATCTCAAGGCCATCAGACTGTTAAACAGCCACCACTAACATTTAGCGGCCGCTGCCAACAAACTGACTCAGCTCCAGCCACCTTAACAATGGGAATTGATGGAAATTATGTAAAAATGTACCACCAGCCACTTTAAACAATGCCACCTAATATAATGTTTACATACCCTACATTACACATCTCTTATGTATATGTATATACTGTACTCTATATCATCTACTGCATCTTGCCATCTTATGTAATACATGGACCACTAGCCACTTTAAACTATGCCACTTTATGTTTACATACCCTACAGTACTCATCTCATAGGTATATACCGTACTCTATACCATCTACTGCACCTTGCCTATGCCGTCTGTACCATCACTCATTCATATATCTTTATGTACATATTCTTTATCCCTTTACACTTGCGTGTATAAGGTAGTAGTTGCGGAATTGTTAGGTTAGATTACTTGTTGTTATTACTGCATTGTCGGAACTAGAAGCACAAGCATTTCGCTACACTCGCATTAACATCTGCTAACCATGTGTATGTGACTAATAAATTTGATTTGATTTGATTTGATTTTGATTTGATTTGATAACTGCTACAAGCTCTGCGAATGTGCTGCAATAAAAACCTTTGAAACATCTGTATGACCAGTGCAAACACACCCAGGCCAGAGCTGCAACCAACGCTCTACAAGCATGCACATGCACATAGACACACTTACACAGGCCTGCACTTTCTCCACAGTTATGAGGCAGTATCTGAGAGAGTGTGGAGATAGATGGCCCAGCAGCCTAGTTATGAGGCAGTATCTGAGAGAGTGTGGAGATAGATGGCCCATCAGCCTAGTTATGAGGCAGTATCTGAGAGAGTGTGGAGATAGATGGCCCAGCAGCCTAGTTATGAGGCAGTATCTGAGAGAGTGAGGAGATAGATGGCCCAGCAGCCTAGTTATGAGGCAGTATCTGAGAGAGTGTGGGGATAGATGGCCCAGCAGCCTAGTTATGAGGCAGTATCTGAGAGAGTGAGGAGATAGATGGCCCAGCAGCCTAGTTATGAGGCAGTATCTGAGAGAGTGAGGAGATAGATGGCCCAGCAGCCTAGTTAGTTATGAGGCAGTATCTGAGAGAGTGAGGAGATAGATGACCCAGCAGCCTAGTTATGAGGCAGTATCTGAGAGAGTGTGGGGATAGATGGCCCAGCAGCCTAGTTATGAGGCAGTATCTGAGAGAGTGAGGAGATAGATGACCCAGCAGCCTAGTTATGAGGCAGTATCTGAGAGAGTGAGGAGATAGATGGCCCAGCAGCCTAGTTATGAGGCAGTATCTGAGAGAGTGAGGAGATAGATGACCCAGCAGCCTAGTTATGAGGCAGTATCTGAGAGAGTGAGGAGATAGATGGCCCAGCAGCCTAGTTAGATGGAGTAGAACAGCAACTGTTGAGACTGAGGGAGGATCAGCTGCAGCAGTAGGTCTTATTTATTATAAACAGTACAGGTGATAAGAAGTCAGGATCCAGAGGTTATTTACCAAATGTACACATTATGAAAAATGAAGGCAAAAATACTTCACTTCAACAAATGATAAAATTGCCTCACAACAGCACTTCCTGAATGAGGAGAACGGACATCCTAAAAGGACTTGCCCTAATGAGAGGCACGCAAGCAATCGTGTTAAAGCCATGAATTTACCGGCAGACACTCCACCATGTGGCCAGTTCACAGTGACAGGGGTGGTGAGTAGAACAGGTTGGCGATACCAATCAAAAGAAATACAAAGGCTGAACATTTCAAAATAGGATGATGATTTTCATAACCCAACTAGCATTTGATGTTGCATTCGGAAATTATTCAGACCCCTTGACTTTTTCGTTGTTACGATAGAGCCTTATTCTAAAATGGATTAAATTGTTTTTTTCCCTCACCAATCTACACACAATACCCCATAATGACAAAGCATAAAAACTGAAATTTGACATTTACATTTACATTCTTCTCTGCAGATCCTCAAACTCTGTCAGGTTGGCTGGGGAGCGTTGCTGCACAGCTATTTTCAGGTCTCTCGAGATATGTTCGATCGGGTTCAAGTCCGAGCTCTGGCTGGGCCATTCAAGGACATTCAGAGACTTGTCCCGAAGCCACTCCTGCATATCTTGGCTGTGTGCTTAGGGTCGTTGTCCTGTTGGAAGGTGAACCTTCACCCCAGTCTGAGGTCCTGAGTGCTCTGGAGCAGGTTTTCATCAAGGATCTCTCTGTACTTTGCTCCGTTCATCTTTGCCTCGACCCTGACTAGATGACAAACATCCCCACAGCATGATGCTTCCACAACCATGCTTCACCGTAGGGATGGTGCAAGGTGTCCTCCAGACGTGATGCTTGGCATTCAGGCCAAAGTGTTCAATTTTGGTTTCATCAGACCAGAGAATCTTGTTTCTCATGGTAGGAGAGTCTTTAGGTGCCTTTTGGCAGACTCCAAGCGGGCTGTCATGTGCCTTTGACTGAGGAGTGGCTTCAATCTGGCCACTCTACCTTAAAGGCCCGATTGGTAGAGTGCTGCAGAGATGGTTGTCCTTCTGGAAGGTTCTCCCAGCTCCACAGAGGAACTCTAGAGCTCTGTCAGAGTGAACATTGGGTTCTTGGTCAGTTCCCTGACCAAGGCCCTTCTCCCCTGATTGCGCAGTTTGGCCGGGCGGCCAGAGTCTTGATGGTTCCAAACTTCTTCCATTTAAGAATGATGGAAGCCACAGTGTTCTTGGGGACCTTCAATGCTGCAGACATTTTTTGGTACCCTTCCCTAGATCTGTGCCTCGACACAATCATGTATCGGCGCTCTACGGACAATTATTTCAACCTCATGGCTTAGTTGTTGCTCTGACATGCACTGTGAACTGTGGGACCTTATATAGAGAGGTGTATGCCTTTCCAAATCATGTCCAATCAATTGAATTTACCAAGGTAGTCTCCAATCAAGTTGTAGAAACATCTTAAGGATGATCAGTGGAAACAGGATGCACCTGAGCTCAATTTCGAGTCTTATAGCAAAGGGTCTGAATACTTATGTAAATAAGGTATTTCTGATTTAGATATTTAATAAAGGTGCAAAGATTTCTAAAAACCTGTTTTGGCTTTGTCACTATGGGATATTGTGTGTAGATTGCTGAGGATTTATATTTAATCCATTTTAGAATAAGGCTGTAACGTAACAAAATGTGGAAAAAGTCAAGGGGTCTGAATACTTTCTGAAGGCACTGTCCAATCAATTGAATTTACCACAGGTGGACTCCAATCAAGTTGTTAAAACATCTCAAGAATGATCAATGGAAACAGCACCTGAGCTCAATTTCAAGTCTCATAGCAATACTTATGTAAATAATATCAAAAAAACTGTTTTCGCTTTGTCACTGTTGGGTATTGTGTGGAGATTGATGAGGGGGGGAAATGATGTAATCAATTTTAGAATAAGGCTGTAACGTAACAAAATTTGAAAAAGTCAAGGGGTCTGAAAACTTTCCGTATTCACTGTAAACATCCATTCAGTTAGCATCAAATAACTTTTACCCAAAGAGAATGAAAGGGGGAAAGAGGGAAAGGGAAGAGGTTGAGTAACAAGGATGAGTTGTGTGTGGTGTGCATGTGTGTGCGCGTGTCTATATAACAGTGATAACTCAACCTTGACAAGCCGTGATGGTATCTATAATTGATGGAGCTCAATAGCTGCCACTTCAATTTTCTTTTGCAATAAAACCAAAATCTACTTTTTCTGATCTCTCACATACCTCAACTGAAATTGCAGTATCGGATTTTGACATGGTTCACAAGCTTGTCAGCCAATACATTTCACTCTCTCGCTGTCTATCTTTCTATCTCCCTTTCTTTTCTGTCTTTGTTTACCCTTCCATGTATACCTTCGCCCTGTCTCCCTCCGCCCTGTCTCCCTCAGCCCTGTCTCCCTCAGCCCTGTCTCCCTCAGCCCTGTCTCCCTCCCCCTGTCTCCCTCTCCCCTGTCTCCCTCTCCCCTGTCTCCCTCTCCCCTGTCTCCCTCAGCCCTGTCTCCCTCAGCCCTGTCTCCCTCCCCCTGTCTCCCTCAGCCCTGTCTCCCCCTGCCCTGGCTCCCTCAGCCCTGTCTCCCTCAGCCCTGTCTCCCTCTCCCCTGTCTCCCTCCCCCTGTCTCCCCCTGCCCTGTCTCCCTCAGCCCTGTCTCCCTCAGCCCTGTCTCCCTCAGCCCTGTCTCCCTCAGCCCTGTCTCCCTCCACCCTGTCTCCCTCCCCCTGTCTCCCTCAGCCCTGTCTCCCCCTGCCCTGTCTCCCTCAGCCCTGTCTCCCTCCACCCTGTCTCCCTCCCCGCTGTCTCCCTCAGCCCTGTCTCCCTCAGCTCTGTCTACCTCAGCCCTCTCCCTTATCCCTGTCTGTCTCCCCCCTGTCTCCCTCAGCCCTATCTCCCTCCACCCTGTCTCCCTCCCCCCTCACTCCCTCAGCCCTGTCTCCCTCAGCCCTATCTCCCTCCACCCTGTCTCCCTCCCCCCTCACTCCCTCAGCCCTGTCTCCCTCAGCCCTATCTCCCTCCACCCTGTCTCCCTCCACCCTGTCTCCCTCAGCCCTGTCTCCCTCCACCCTGTCTCCCTCCCCCCTGTCTCCCTCAGCCCTGTCTCCCTCAGCCCTGTCTCCCTCCTCCATGTCTCCCTCAGCCCTATCTCCCTCCACCCTGTCTCCCTCAGCCCTGTCTCCCTCCACCCTGTCTCCCTCCCCCCTGTCTCCCTCAGCCCTGTCTCCCTCAGCCCTGTCTCCCTCCTCCATGACTCCCTCAGCCCTGTCTCCCTCAGCCCTGTCTCCCTCAGCCCTGTCTCCCTCAGCCCTGTCTCCCTCAGCCCTGTCTCCCTCCTCCATGTCTCCCTCAGCCCTGTCTCCCTCAGCCCTGTCTCCCTCAGCCCTGTCTCCCTCATCCATGTCTCCCTCATCCATGTCTCCCTCATCCATGTCTCCCTCATCCATGTCTCCCTCATCCATGTCTCCCTCATCCATGTCTCCCTCATCCATGTCTCCCTCCTTCCATGTCTCCCTCATCCATGTCTCCCTCCTTCCTGTCTCCCTCCTCCATGTCTCCCTCCTTCCTGTCTCCCTCCTCCATGTCTCCCTCCTCCCTGTCTCCCTCCTCCCTACATCCATCTTACTTTCTTTCTTAAAGCTCCCCTCATGAAAAACAACATGAATTTCACATGTGAACACATGGGAAGTGTTCCAAAAAGACATGTTTTCATGTGATCACAGGTGATTTTCTGTGAAGTTAATGTGATAACGTGACAACATGTAAAGCAACATGTGATAACATGAAACTACACCTGAAAAAGTGTTCCAAAACACATGTTTTCACATTATTCCACAAGTGAAATCATGTGATTTTCCATATGTGAAATCATGTGTTTTTTCTGTAAGGTCATTGACACAGGGATACAGGGGCTTTGGATGAATGACTTTAGGAAGCCATACAGTAAACATCAGCCAGGCCCTCTTACTTTAGTGCACTTCAACTTTGTATACTTACATTGAATGATGAGTGGAATCAATTACTATGTTCCTTCAATGGCTAGTTTCACTCAGAAACACATTCCTAGCTGTTTAATCATGCTATACTTCTCCCCTCCTTCAATGGGCTTCTGATAATCAAAAGTGATATAGTGATGTTTCGTTGTTTATACTTATACTGTTTATACTTTGTGCGGCTTGAAGATGTTTCGTGTATGAGAACATTCAGATCATTGCTTGTTCTAACTGAGCAATTATACGTTTCCATGAACTTCTCTGTTCACTGGCTCAGTAGAGAGTTGGGTTTCCAGCAGCTGGCTCGGCCATTAATGCCATTTAAAAGAAAAGGAGGAGAAAGGAGGGAGAGAAACTCTTGATCCCAGCACACAGCAGAAATAGATTAGTAACCAAATAGGAGAACTCTGCCAGCCATGACCACAATCAATGAGGTTTTTCTAAGCGTGTTCAATCTTTGTGAACATGCCCGCACGAACACACACACTTTAAGCTCCTCCTTCTCTCCATTCCATATTGATTCAGTCAAGTACAGCTTCATCAGGATTCTCCCACTCACCTCCCAGATTGCCCTCAGCCTGCTGAGGATTCTGGGGGAGTATATTAAAGGCTGCTAGCTCAGGGTTTACATGTAAAGTGTTCTGATATTTCACTTTTAGCTGTCAGGAACCAGAAACGTGATTGGTGGTTAAACTAACTGAGACTTGTACTGGTATTTGAACACATTATGAAAGAATGTCAGACTTTTAACTCGGATCTGCAATCCTCTCTCTCTCTCTCTCTCTCTCTCTCTCTCTCTCTCTCTCTCTCTCTCTCTCTCTCTCTCTCTCTCTCTCTCTCTCTCTCTCTCTCTCTCTCTCTCTCTCTCTCTCTCTCTCTCTCTCTCGCTATTACTGTGTGATGGGAGGCTCTACCAGGGTACTACTGTATATATAGGTGTCTGTGTTGGTGAAATCTGCATTTTTTGGGGGTTTCACATCCTCTGGGCTAACGTTTTACAGAGACGATAAGTCAATACTTTCCCCAAATACAGTTGAAGTCGGAAGTTTACATACACTTAGGTTGGAGTCATTATAACTCGTTTTTCAACCACTCCACAAATTTCTTGTTAACAAACTACAGTTTTGGCAAGTCGGTTAGGACATCTACTTTGTGCATTTTTACAGCAATTGTTTTTACAACAATTGTTTACAGACAGATTATTTCACTTATAATTCACTGTATCACAATTCCAGTGGGTCAGAAGTTTACATACACTAAGTTGACTGTGCCTTTAAACAGCTTGGAAAATTCCATAAAATTATGTCATGGCTTTAGAAGCTTTTGATAGGCTTTGACAATTGACATCATTTGAGTCCATTGGAGGTGTACCTGTGGATGTATTTCAAGGCCTACCTTCAAAGTCAGTGCCTCTTTGCTTGACATCATGGGAAAATCAAAAGAAATCAGCCAAGACCTCCACAAGTCTGGTTCATCTTTGGGAGCAATATCCAAAAGCCTGAAGGTACCACATTCATCTGTACAAACAATAGTACGCAAGTATAAACACCATGGGACCATGCAGCCGTCATAAAGCTCAGGAAGGAGACGTGTTCTGTCTCCTAGAGATGAACGTACTTTGGTGCGAAAAGTGCAAATCAAGCCCAGAACAACAGCAAAGGACCGTGTGAAGATGCTGGAGGAAACAGGTACAAAAGTATCTATATTCACAGTAAAACGAGTCCTATATCGACAAAACCTGAAAGGCCGCTCAGCAAGGAAGAAGCCACTGCTCCAAAACCGCCATAAAAAAGCCAGACTAAGGTTTGCAACTGCACATGGGGACAAAGATCGTACTTTTTGGAGAAATGTCCTCTGGTCTGATGAAACAAAAATAGAACTGTTTGGCCATAATGACCATCGTTATGTTTGGAGGAAAAAGGGGGACGCTTGCTAGCCGAAGAACACCATCCCAACCGTGAAGCACGGGGGTGGCAGCATCATGTTGTGCGTGTGCTTTGCTGCAGGAGGGACTGGTGCACTTCACAAAATAGATGGCATGATGGGGAGGAAAATTATGTGGATATATTGAAGCAACATCTCAAGACATCAGTCAGGAAGTTAAAGCTTGGTTGTAAATGGGTCTTCCAAATGGACAATGACCCCAAGTTAAGGACAACAAAGTCAAGGTATTGGAGTGGCCCACAAAGCCCTGACCTCAATCCTATAGGAAATGTGTGGGCAGATCTGAAAAATGTGTGCGAGCAAGGAGGCCTACAAACCTGATTCAGTTACACCAGCTCTGTCAGGAGGAATCGGCCAAAATTCACCCAACTTATTTTGGGAAGCTTGTGTAAGGCTACCCGAAGCGTTTGACCCAAGTTAAACAATTTAAAGGCAATGCTACCAAATACTAATTGAGTGTATGTAAACTTCTGACCCACTGGGAATGTGAAGAAAGAAATAAAAGCCGAAATAAATAATTCTCTCTACTATTTTTCTGAAATTTCACATTCTTAAAATAAAGTGGTGATCCTGACTGACCTAAGACAGGGAATTTTTACTGGGATTAAATGTCAGGAATTGTGAAAAACTGAGTTGAAATGTATTAAGCTAAGTTGTATGTAAACTTCCGACTATAACTGTATGTCAAAGAGTGCCAGAGAGACAGAAAGCATGAGCAGGAGGGAGAGCGTCCCATGGGACTGGAGGGAAGGGACTAGCCACAAGCCAAAATACACAGTCTGATGTTGTCCCATCCCTGCAGCTTAACATTCAGTTGATTCAAGTATGATGGAATGTCTGTCAAAAATGCAACTGTTTCCATCTTCTCCTCATCTTCCAAAAACTCAGAAAACCCAAGTTGCCTTGTCACTCATTTGCTCTGATAAGAAAGCTTTGATTTGCTTCTGAATGGCTCAAAACCATTCCAAAACCCTGCCTTTGCTGAGCCATCTGACGTTGTTGTGCAGTAGTAACTCATCAAAACTGGCATTCGCCTCTGTCAGAATGCATCGTAGCAGGCGGGGATGTGGGGATGATGTAGCTCTCAAAAAGTTGGTCAGTTTCATCATTATTGTCAGGACCTCAGAATACAATTTTCCCAGACTGGCACCCAGGACAGATTGATGGATGATGCGGTGATATGATGTCAGGGAAGTCCTCTTTCAAAAGTGCAACCAGTCCCCTCCCTCTTCCTGTCATGGCTGGAGCTCCATCTGTGCTGATGGAGACCCCTGACTTCAGATATCTCCCCCTTTTGGTTAGCATACCTTTGATGACCTCATGGATATCCTCTCCCGTGTGTGTGCTTCTAGATTTGTTGAGCCAAACAGCTCCTCACATAATTCCTTCTTTGATTCATTATAAAATATGAGAATCAGCAGAAGCTGGGCACTATCAGTGTTATCTGTTGATTTATCCACAGCTAATGAAATGCGTGGTGCAGTCTGAATGGCCTCATCAAGTTGTGAAGTTACATCTTCAGCTAATATTTCAGTTCTCCTCATTGCTGTGGAATCTGAAAGTGGGATCTGTTTGATCTTTTCCCTGAGCTCATATTTTAGTTTACCGTCGAGCAAAGTATCAGCAACTTCACGCTTCATTCTTTTACCATCTCAGCGTCTGATTTTTTGTTGTTGTTGGTGTTTCCCAAAAGCCAAGCTATCCCCAGTGAACACTCCATTGCACGTTGTTGGGCTTTCAGGGAATTGACAAGGACTTTGGTGAACCTCTCATATTGGGATTTGAGTTGATTAATCTTGTTTGTTCTCACCTCCGTGTTTCCGTCTAATCCAATTTACTATGCCTGGTCTCATAATTGCGCTGAACATGGGCACTTTTCACGAGAGCTAGGGACTCACTGCATATCAGGCACATTGGTTTTGTGCTAGTTACGGGGAGAATGAATAAATACTGTTCCGTCCACTCGTCTTTGAATATACAGTTTTCAGAGTCAACTTTTATTTTTTTTGAACAAGCCATATTAACAAAGATGATGGTAACTAAGCTCCTTCTATCTGTGATATTTACAGTTGATCTGCGGTCAAATCTTTGGGGGAGCACACCCCTATCCACATTGATGGGACCGCAGTGTAGAAGGTGGAAAGTTTTAAGTTCCTCGGCGTACACATCACTGACGATCTGAAATAGTCCACCTACACAGACAGTGTAGTGAAGAAGACGCAACAGCGCCTCTTCAACCTCAGGAGGCTGAAGAAATATGTCTTGGCCCCTAAAAACTTTTACAGATGAACAATCGAAAGCATCCTGTCGGGCTGTATCACCGCCTGGTACGGCAACTGCAACGCCCTCAACCACAAGGCTCTCCAGAGGGTGGTGCGGTCTGCACAACGCATCACCGGGGGCAAACTACCTGCTCTCTACAGCACCCGATGTCACAGGAAGGCCAAATAGATCATCAAGGACATCACTCCCCTTCAATGCGTGATCACCTCGTGGCAGTGGTCACTAATTCCTGTCTCCTTCGGCCCCCCTTCACATTAGAATCATCAGACAAAGTTCTATTGACTGTTGACATCTAATGGAAGCCGTAGGAAGTGAAAACTCATCAATATCTCATCAATATCTCAATATCTCGCTGTGATTTCAATGGGACCTTGGTTGAAAATCTGGCACCCCCAGAAAAAATACAAACAGTAAGTGGAACTTCTCAGGTTTTTGCCTGCCATGTGAGTTCTGTTATACTCACAGACATAATTCAAACAGTTTTAGAAACTTCAGAGTGTTTTCTATCCAATATGAATAATATGCATATATTACCAACTGGGACTGAGGAGCAGGCCGTTTACTCTGGGCACCTCTGTGCACCTTTCATCCAAGCTACTCAATACTGCCCCTTCAGCCATATGAAGTTAAATAGCCATCTCTAGCCGGCTTCCACCCGGTTATGCAACCCTGCACCTTATCGGCTGCTGCATATATACATAGACTTGGAATCACTGGCCACTTTAATAATGGAACACTAGTCACTTTAATAATGGTACACTAGTCACTTTATTATTGTGTAAATAATGTTTACATACTGCTTTACTCATCTCGTATGTATATACTGTACTCTATTCTACTGTATTTTAGTCAATGCCACTCCGACATTGCTGAATCTAATATTTATACATTTCTTAATTCCTTTTACTTTTAGATTTGTGTGTATTGTTGTGAATTGTTAGATACTACAGCACTGTTGGAGCTAGGAACACAAGCTTTTCACTACACCCGCAATAACATCTGCTATATATGTGTATGTGACCAATAAAATTTGATTTGAAATAATGTCCAATCAATTGAATTTACCACAGGTGGACTCCAATCAAGTTGTAGAAACATCTCAAGGATGATCAATGGAAACAGGATTCACCTGAGCTCAATTTCAAGACTCATAGCAAAGGGTCTGAATACTTATTTAAATAAGGTATTTCTGTTTTAATTTTTAATACATTTGCTAAAATTTGTAAAAACCTATTTTTGCTTTGTCATTATGTGGTATTGTGTGCAGATTGCTGAGGATTTTTATTTATTTAATCAATTTTAGATTAAGACTGTAACATAACAAAATGTGGAAATATTCAAGGGGTCTGAACACTTTCCGAAGGTACTGTACTGTATATGTACATGTGCACACGTGTGTGTGAGTACCTGCGTGTACATGCATGTGTGTATCCATGTGTGCATGTTATTGTGTGTGTGTGTGTGTGTGTGTGTGTGTGTGTGTGTGTGTGTGTGTGTGTGTGTGTGTGTGTGTGTGTGTGTGTGTGTGTGTGTGTGTACTTAACCCTGCTCTATGTAACTCACTGTCTGTAGCAGAGCACCCTCCCCCTGATCCTCAAAAGGTTCTACAGCTGCACCATCGAGAGCATCCTGACTGGTTGCATTACTGCCTGGCCTCCGACCGCAAGGCACTACATAGGGTAGTGCGTACGGCCCAGTACATCACTGGGGCCAAGCTTCCTGCCGTCCAAGACCTAAAAATTGTCAAAGACTCCAGCCACCCTAGTCATAGACTGTTCTCTCTGCTACCGCATGGCATGCGGGTACTGGAACACCAAGTCTAGGTCCAAGAGGCTTCTAAACAGTTTCTACCCCCAAACCATAAGACTCCTGAACATCTAATCAAATGGCTACCCAGACTATTTTCATTGCCCCCCCCCCACTCTTTCCCACTGCTGCTACTCTCTTTTATCATCTATGCATAGTCACTTTAATAACTCTCCCTACATGTTCATATTATCTCAATTACCTCGACTAACCGGTGCCCTCACACATTGACTCTGTACCGGTACCCCCTGTATATAGCCTCGCTACTGTTATTTACTGCTGCTATTTAATTATTTGTTACTTTTATAATTTTTTGTATTATAATTTTTTTAAACTACATTGTTGGTTAGGGCTTGTAATAAGCATTTCACTGTAAGGTCTACACCTGTTGTATTCGGTGCATGTGACAAATAACATTTGATTTGATCTGATCCATTCAGTAGGGAGTGAGGACGGTCAGGGCTGAATCAGTTCTCTGATAGACACTGTTATATTTAGCTCTACATTCTTCTACTGGAACTCAAATGGGAAACCAAGCTCTCTGTCTATTATCATCTCTGCTCAGGTTGGATCTGTCAATGTCAATAAAGAGACTGTTTCTGTCGCCTTCAGCGTGTGTGTTAGTGTGAATGTGCGTTTATGCGTATGTGTGTTTGTTCATGCATGTGTAAGCATGCCTGTGTGTGTGTGTGTGTGTGTGTGTGTGTGTGTGTGTGCGTGTGTCTGTATACGTGTGTTAGGGAGTGTGATGTATGTCTGGATCCTGTCAGCGACTTGAGTACCTTGAACCACAGTCTCTGAAGCTGACAGTTATTTCAGTGTGATGAATCATTGCCTCATCAGTACCATCAGTGAATATCCTTGACATCCAGCCCCACCTTTGATGAGTGAGAATGAAACAGTGATTCCCTGATGATGAATTGCATTAGTTCATTACCTTTCATTCTATAGAGCTCTATGCTGAAAGGACTGTTGAAAGGTGGTTTTGGCACAACATGGCTGCCATGTGTCACCAGGGATGGTGTTTATTTCTCATTAGTGCATTGATATCTCCCAGGGTATGGCACTGTGGGCTACTGTATCCATTCTGTGTCTTTGAGTAGCCCCAGTCCTTTGGGACTGTTCTAACTCATACATCAATATGCCTCGTTTGTCACTGTATTGCACCATTTCTAATTGACATTAAGTGTTCATTGGCATCCTGGTCATTGAATGTTCACATTGAATTACATAATTAACTTGTTTTTAATATCACTCAAAACTGTCCACCAGGTTCATGGCCAGCCAGTAGATGCCAGGATAATATATATAGAACTACTTCATTATATTCATGTCATTTACGATGTCTTTACCTTGATGTTCCGGGCTTTAGCGTTACCTTTCTTCTCTCTCTGTTCTGCTCTTTTCCTGTCTTCATCCCTCCTGGAAAGCTCAATAACACTCTCTCTCCCATGTTAGAATTCCCTGGCAGAGGCTTTCTCATTAAAAACATTCAACTGGATTCCAAACCCACCATTCTTATATATTTATTTATTACTGTTGGACGAATGTGTGTGTGTGTGTGTGTGTGTGTGTGTCATGGGGAGTGTGTTTCAGTGCAGAGATATTTACACTCCTGTGTGTGTTTTTGGATTGAGACTGTTGAGGTCCGGGTCAGGCTAGATGTCTTTGTTACTATGTCGGTAAGAAGCGTTGCTCTGGCCTGTCTCAGTCGTTACCTTGTCATAACAAGGGCTCCACTGCTGTATTTCACCTTTTACTCACCCCTCCAACACACACACACACACACCACACCACACCACACACACACACACACACGTTGTCTGACTTTTCCTCACCTCGTTAGGCTGTGGGAGAGAGGGATGCGCGGGGGGGGGGGGGGGGGGGGGTCAGGTGGGAGAGACAGAGAGAGCGAGTGAGAGAGGGAGTGGGAGAGAGAGAGATGGATTGAGACTGAGAAGCTGCTGAGGGATTTTATTTTTCTAGGTCATGTTTTAGAGACACAAACTGCTCACTTGACTGGTGCTTTGAAAACACTGTCCAAAGTGTCATGTCCAAAGTGTCAGCAGAGTCATCAGCAGAGCATGTACTGTACCAGAGAGGGTGTTTGTGTGTTTCTGCCTGTGTGTGTGTTTGTGTGTGTGTGTGTGTGTGTGTGTGTGTGTGTGTGTGTGTGTGTGTGTGTGTGTGTGTGTGTGTGTGTGTGTGTGTGTGTGTGTGTGTGTGTGTGTGTGTGTTTCTGCCTGCTTGTGTGTGTGTTTCTGGCTGTGTGTGTGTGTGTGTTTCTGGCTGTGTGTGTGTGTGTGTAACCTAAATGCTCCAGCTCGTTTAACACACATTTTGACATCTCAGTCCACAGGGGAGCCACTCTCAGAAAGGGGGTCATGGAGTGTGTAGTGTCTGTGGAAACACCAAGTAGCCAACCTCCACAGTGATTTTACAGGGAATGCCTTTCAACATGGGTAACTCAGCCTGTCTCCAATTCTCTAGTTAAGTCCCATCTTTAAAACTGTATTCGAGTTCTACTGAAAATTGGATGGTTTGGCCGCTATTCTTTCGGGCTCGGCCAATCACAATGGAAACTGAATGGAGGGAATCTGATCGGGATCTTGCCCTTATTAAACGAATGCAGCTCCTGTAATAGACGATGGACATCCTGTCCAAGATGACAGACATGCAGGAGAATAGATCTAGCTGCTGTTCCTAGTCATCTGGGATTACTGTACTTGTGGTTAGGTTATTGAATGCAGCCCAGTAAATGTTGAATAGAGCATAGGTTTTCCATTATGTGGGTTTCTAGCTAGATACCAAATCCATCCCCTTAGTTGAATCTGTTTTCACATTAGACCATTCTACCCCAGGGTGAGTGACATTTTTGTGGGTTAAACCCACCCTGGGGTCAAACCCAATAATTTCACAGAATTAACATCCGCCATAAAAAAATCATTAACTTGGTCATACAGCCAGTCAGCCAAACCTTGTGGAGGCATTTAGGAAATGGTGGAAGGGGAATGTGGCAAGATTTGACAAATTTGACTGTTATCTATATAATATAAATAAATATATATATATATAAATAGTAATATTTTACCTTTATTTAACTCGGCACGTCAGTTAAGAACAAATTCTTCTTTACAATGACGGACGACGCAGGGGCAATTTTGCGGGGCCAATACGCTGAGTGTACAAAACATTAGGAACACCTTCCTAATATTGAGTTGCACTCCCTTTTGCCCTCAGAACAACCTCAATTTGTCGGACTCTACAAGGCGTCGAAAGCGTTCCACAGGGATGATGGTCCATGTAAAATTCCAATACCACAGTTGTGTCAAGTTGGCTGAATGTCCTTTGGGTGGTGGACCATTCTTGATACACATGGGAAACTGTAGAGTGTGAAAACCCCAGCAGCGTTGCAGTTCTTGACACATTTAAACTGGTGAGCCTGACACCTACTACAATACCCTGTTCAAAGGCAGTTAAATCTTTTGTCTTGCCAATTCACCGCCACACATACGCAATCCATGTCTCAATTGTCTCAAGGCTTAAAAATCCTTCTTTAACCTGTTTCCTCCCCTTCATCTACACTGATTGAAGTGGATTTAACAGGTGACATCAATAAGGGATCATAGATTCCACCTGGTCAGTCGATGTCATGGAAAGAGCAAGTAAACACATGTGTGCTGCATATAGACTTGTTTGCATGTCCACAGTCAACCTGCTATCTGACAGACAGGGTCAATATGAGTGGCTCTCTAGCCCCCAACACAGTCAACCTGCTATCTGACAGACAGGGTGAATATGAGTGGCTCTCTAGCCCCCAACACAGTCAACCTGCTATCTGACAGACAGGGTCAATATGAGGGGCTCTCTAGCCCCCAACACAGTCAACCTGCTATCTGACAGACAGGGTGAATATGAGTGGCTCTCTAGCCCCCAACACAGTCAACCTGCTATCTGACAGACAGGGTCAATATGAGTGGCTCTCTAGCCCCCAACACAGTCAACCTGCTATCTGACAGACAGGGTGAATATGAGGGGCTCTCTAGCCCCCAACACAGTCAACCTGCTATCTGACAGACAGGGTGAATATGAGTGGCTCTCTAGCCCCCAACACAGTCAACCTGCTATCTGACAGACAGGGTCAATATGAGTGGCTCTCTAGCCCCCAACACAGTCAACCTGCTATCTGACAGACAGGGTCAATATGAGTGGCTCTCTAGCCCCCAACACAGTCAACTTGCTATCTGACAGACAGGGTCAATATGAGTGGCTCTCTAGCCCCCAACACAGTCAACCTGCTATCTGACAGACAGGGTCAATATGAGTGGCTCTCTAGCCCCCAACACAGTCAACCTGCTATCTGACAGACAGGGTCAATATGAGTGGCTCTCTAGCCCCCAACACAGTCAACCTGCTATCTGACAGACAGGGTCAATATGAGTGGCTCTCTAGCCCCCAACACAGTCAACTTGCTATCTGACAGACAGGGTCAATATGAGTGGCTCTCTATCCCCCAACACAGTCAACCTGCTATCTGACAGACAGGGTCAATATGAGTGGCTCTCTATCCCCCAACACAGTCAACCTGCTATCTGAC